>NW_015386520.1:1075643-1079079 GCF_001527695.2 Protobothrops mucrosquamatus
GGAACTCAAAATTATTTAAACACAACTGTGGAAAAATAAGGAGATAGAGTAATCATGAAACAAGATGAGTTTCTCCAGGTCTTATATAGTTCAACAAGTTTTGAGCTTTGTTACATCTGTGGCTATTTTTTTGGGGTGGGGGGTGGGGGGGAGGGTGTGAGCCATGACATTTTCATATAATTAAAGAGAAATACTGTGTTCCTAATTTGCAAATTTAACTCTTGTTAACACCTTTTAAACCAGTGCTATATATCCACAGTTATCCTAATGATTCACTAAGTATTGTATCAAGCCACCTATTTAACCCGTTTAAACAGATAATATCTTGAAAACCATGGGTCCAGAAAGATTTTTTGATTAAATACCAAATATTTCATTCAGGATGAACATTCTTTGGCCTAGGCCAGGGGTAGGCAACCTTGGCTCTTTTATGACTCGTGGACTTCAACTCCCAGAATTCCTGAGCCAGAATAGTTGGCTCAGGAATTCTGGGAGTTGAAGTCCACGAGTCATAAAAGAGCCAAGGTTGCCTACCCCTGGCCTAGTCTAGAGAAACCACAGAAAGCAGGCTCTGGAAAATCTGGTTGTGCACCTCAAATCTTTGAAGCATATCAGAGAGGCTATCCCAAGTATTGCCAGTCGTGTTTGGAAGAGCAGAGAATTTTCCTTTCCTTCTCAGGTCTTTCAAATCAACATCCTGGAACCATTGCACATTGATTTTTTTTTCATGACATCCACATTCCCAAAAGATCATTTTACCCAGGGTTGGCACGACAGCTTCAGGTTGGCCACAGGCACAGTAACTTCCTTGTTCTGATAATCACGACCCACCACCTCCACAATGTTGCATTCATCTTTGGCACCCTCGGACAGACAAGCCTTGAAAAGGGGAGGAGAAACAAAACTGAAGAGGCATACTGAGGAAGGCCTAGCTAAGAATAAAATGAACTCTAATGCTGAACATCTTCCTATAAGCAGTTGGAAGCAGGATCAGAACAAAATCATTCAGTAACAAATAAACCTGAACAGAATCAAAAACAATAAATCAGCCAATTTGCAGGCTGTGTAATCCATCCCATTAAATCAATCCTGTAGCCTTCATGCACCCACCTTCAAAATCTGCTCAGGAAAGTTTGGGATGCTTTTGGAAATACAGGGAGGTATAAGGAAAGGAAATGATACACTCAAACAGCACAGGATTTATATATGTCACTAAACTTCTTGCAGTAAAGTTTCTATTAGTGCTATATTTACTGATTAAAAGAAGTATGCATAATTACAATACGCCTAGGAGATTCTGTTCTAAAAGCATAATTCTAGCTTTATACTTTTAAGCAAGTAGCGTTTGGGATGACACAATCAGAAAAGGCAGCCTTTAGTGCAAAATATTTGATTTTCTGTATATGTACACACACACACGTTGCATTCTGTGGCATAACAATGAAGAAAAATACAAAGTCTCAGAGCCATCTTGTCTAAGCAGGTAAATATTAAAGCAGCTTTGCCAGCAAAGCATTTTTATCAACTATATAAAGTGAACAGACTTTACTTCCATGTTGGCCACAGAAGATATGCAGTTTCATTCACTGTAATCTGCACAGAATTCTACTTTACTAACAGATATCAAAAATAAAAATGTTTAATCATCAGATATGACTATCCGTCCATCCCCTTTTCCATCAACTTTCTACATTTTCCCATTAGTTGTCTAAAAAGGGAGTTTTTTTAGCTCTGTTACTAGGATAGGAATCAAGGAGTGTCAGAAGAACTAAGTGACCCATCATCTTCTCTCCAGCACCTTTTCATTTGCCTGCATGATTTCTTCATTATTTCTGGAAACTAAATGGGTTTTTAAATACTACTGAAGCCATAAAACAGTGAGGACAGGCTTTATACTGCCCCAGCAATGGCTAGTAATGTTGTAAGTCACTAGCTAGGAAATAGCCTGTAACTAATCTTCCCATTTCAGAATGAAATCTCTTACCATATTCAGAACTAGGAAATGTTCTGAATCATCTTCTTCCGAGACTTTAAAAGTATAGGAACGCGCACTGCTGTTCAGCTCACATCCTGGAGGAAAAAATACCAGTGATTGTAACAATAAGGCATTTTAAAGAAAACCACAGATTTTTCTTACATGGAAGAGGTAAGTTTCTCCAACTGCAAAGATGCTACACATTTCAACTTCTCCCTCTGCAGAAGCCAAAAATAAACCCAGCATGATCAAAAGTTGAGACCAAAAGCTTTTGGTCTCTTAGCTGTGCTTGATTTCTGCTACCTCATGGAAATATCCATTTCACTTTTTAGGCAACAATATAAAAACAGTTCCTCACTGTCTTCTTCTGTGATGCTTTTTCAATGTGCTTTGTATTGATCTCTCCTATGTTTTCCCCAGCTTGAAAAGATAGGAGTGCTATATTTGATTCTAAAGCCAAAGGAATTAACAAGTATTTTTGATTTTCAGAATTAATAGCAAAATCTAGAGATTTTACTAATGATGTTTTAGTGTTATATAAAGGAACACATTTCTTAGTTGTTTGTTACTTCAAAGCCTCTGCTCAACAAAAGTATTTATGAAAAAAATTGGCGATAATTTTCAGCAATATGTTGCATTTCAAATCCTCTCCATCAACCTTTATAGAAACAAATTAAACCAGGCAGAACTATCTCTATTGCATATCAGTATTCCAGGCTGCGTGAAAAAAAAATCCAACAAGAGACAACACGTTTTAGCAGCTTTAATTTTTAGTTTATCAATGTTACAAAGCCACGCTATGCAATTTCTCCAACGTAAGAGTTGGAATTGAGCCTATGTGCTTATCCCTGTACTCAGTTCTGGGAAGTCCGGGGGAAGGGGGGGGGATGAGGGGGGTAGAGATATGCAAAATTTGGTGTATTAATATGTTATAGAATAATGTATTTTATTTTTTTTATTTTTTTTAAAGAGGAGGTGCTCGATTAGCACCCCCAAACTGCATCCGAAGGATGAGGAAATGAAGGAGGTGGGATGTGTAGGGTAGTTGAAAGAGAGGAGGTGCAGGTAGGAGGGGAGGAGAGGAGGAGGGAAGTAAGTAGGAAGGATGAAAGAGAGGGCGGATGCAGGGGGGGGGCTGCCGAGCACCTCTGAAAATATGGTTATGTTCAATATGTTTTTTTTATTATTAATGTACACCATATTTGTATTTAGAATTTGTTTATTTGAAAATTAATAAAAATTTGAAAAAAAAAAGAAAGAGCTGGAATTGAGCCCTGCATCCTGCCCTATGTAACCCGCATTAAGTTCCACCCTGCTCAGTGAGAGTTATGAAACATTTCGCAAGAGAGGAGCTGGAGAGCACGAGCTGAACCGGGACAGGGAAGCACGCGGGGCGCCCATGTGTTCAGCTTTCCAGCATAAGACCCGAAATACGGTTACTTTTCATTATGCAGTTCAATG
>NW_015386520.1:1081595-1092771 GCF_001527695.2 Protobothrops mucrosquamatus
TACTAGCTGGTTTATGCCTTCCCATCTCAATAGATGGAAGAGACTCTCATACCACTGGCAAAAGCAGCCATCACATTCTTCCTGGTAGCAAAGCAGTTTCCTTCCTGCTCTGTCAAACAAAGTCCTGTGAATTTTGAAAAACAAAGGAGCAGGATGTTTGCAATTGAACTTGATTTGTGAAGTCTACCTTCGTTCCATTTTTTTCATCAATCTGGATTGAGAAATCCATTATACTGTATAACAAATATAAATTACATATTGTATTGTCTTTCTGTCCCAACTTATCTCCCGAGTACTCATGGCGGGGGCGTCTTCCCTTATTTGATCTCTTTACTCAATATAATAAAAAATCCAACTCCACACAATAGCTCTATAATAATTATTCATAATTTGAGGCTTGAAACTACAACCAAATATTGGCAAAATCTCCACAGAAGTGGGATACAAGTTACTCTATCCACAGACACCCTCTCCATTCTCCTTTCTCAGACTGCCCTGTCCTTTTCTTGGTACAGAAATGCTTTAACTTGCCCAGCTTGTTAATATATGGAATACATTTGTTTTGTATCTGTTTGTTCATTTTTCTTTCACTCTTCTTCAGAATTCTTTGTTCTGTTTTAAAAGTAAGAAGTAACACAGAAAACACAGTTGCAATTCTACGTCCATGTCATTTTATTCAAACATCTAAAAACACCTTACAACTTTCTCTGAAGACTGAATTTAACAAGTTTTCCTTGCTGGAAGTCTGTCTCCTATATAATTCAGTTTTAAGATATAAAATCTATAAAAAAACTTATAACTTATAAACGTTATAAGTTGAAACTTTACAAAAAAAATTGTAAATAACTTTGTTGTTATTTATTCCTGATATACAGTACAGGTACGCTAAACCTGTTCTGATTTAAATACAAATTTGGATTAAAGACAGAGTTAGGGAACAGAACTCATTCTTTACCCAGGGACTGCCATATCGGTAGTCCTTGATTAATGACTGGTCACTTAGAGACCATTCAAAGTTATGACAGAGTCTCCAAAAGGTATTTATGACCTGGTTCCAAAGTTCTAACAGCCGCTGACACCCCCCCCCCCCGGTCATGGATGCATTTCAGGCACTCAGCAACCAGCCCACACCTATTGGTATTTACAGTGTCACAGTGACATGACTGTGATTTAAATTTTTGCCAAAAACCAGCATTTACTTACTTCTAGTGTTCAGCAAAAACATCCCACAGCAAATTTATTTATTTTATTTATTTATTTATTCGATTTATATCCCGCCCTTCTCCTTACCGGACTCAGGGCGGCTGACAGCCTTATAAAACAGATACTACAATAAATACCTAATTTAAAACCAAATTAAAAAGAAATATTACTATGGCCTATATAATTAAAATTTCTCTTAAAAACCCCACTAAAAATTCCCTAGGCCAATCCCGCCTGTTGGNAAACCAGGAAGATGATACAGGATAGCGAAGGAGTTGCTGGACCTTCAGCAAGCCAAAAGGCAGGCAAACAGAGGAGGCTTGAAGTGGTCTGTAGAAAAGAAGAAGCTGCATTGTAACCAAGAAATTAATGAGGAAAGATAATGTTGAAGGGTGCTATTGAGTGACTCACCCAGCAGAGACACAAAATACTGGTTGGGTTAAAAAAAAACTGATTGTGGAAGAGTCTGTGGGATAGCACAACTTGAAAGTGAAAGGAAGGGAGCCAGAGTGAATGCAGCAACACCTAACAATAAGCCACCCTGTGGCAGAGCCTGTGTAAGAGCTGGATTCAACAGACAACTGTTTGCATTCCTCAAACACAGCTGGAAGAGAAAAGCAGCATCGGAGAATTAGCACACAAAGTTAAAGCAAAGCACTAACGCACTATGTAAATAAACTGACAGGTTTAATAGGAATAAACCTGGGATTAGGAAGCTGGATAAAATAGCATAAGAGTAGCAAATAATTTGGATTTAAAGTTTTACTTTTGTAATTGTTGAGCAAATAAATCCTTGCAAGGCTGAAACAATTGTACTTGTGTCAGCACAATCCAAATCAACAGTGACGATAACTGTAGCCTCTTTTAGAAAATGCTAAAAATTCTCATTAAACCCTTTACATATTTAAGGAAGGGAATGAAAAAAAATTATAGAAAAATGAAGTAATAGTACTTCATTTTGTATTTTTCAACACTCAACATCTTCCAAGAAAATAAAAAGCATAAGAGAACATGTATAACAAATGTGTTTATTTAAAAAAGGACACCAGTAACAAGGGCAAAACATACAGGCAGCATTCTCAGCTATCTATCAAAGGTAAAAACCTGTCTCTCCAGCTTGTACTGAATTATAAAGTGTAATAAACTCCACCTGGTCAATACCGAATAATGTTTTAAAATCTATGAAGATAAATAAAAAATAAATCTTTATTTTTTTCTCAGAAAGTGAATCTAGGAAGTTATCTTCAGTAACTACTGAATTTATCAACTATTGCAGGGAATGCGGCTCATACCAAAACAAAATTAGGAGCCACCCAAAGTTAGCAAAATGGAGTCAGTAACATTTCCTGAAAAGTAGATAATGTTCACTAAAAAGATGTAACCTGAACAGATTTGGAAAACGGACCCTGCTTTTTACTTGAAAAAAAATAAATATCATGAGCAAAGGGCTAACAATTGGATACTTTTCTTAGTATAAAGAAATTCTTATTAAAAAGCATCACGGTATTGATTTTTTTTTTCAGGAGTGAGTTACACCCTTGCAGTTCTCCAACAACTCCTCAGATTTTTCCCCCCACAGAATAAGAAACACCTGTTGGTTCTAACAGCCACCAGATTCAGCGAGCTATTTAATTCAGCTCCAGTTGCATCTCAATAAAATAAGAATCTCAATCACGACAGCAAACACAACTAGGATCCGGACACCTATTTTTTAGCCCCACAGCTAACCACACCTAGATGGTTCTAGCGCTCCTCACACCTTGGAGAGGAGCAGAGATCCCAGACCAACTTCATTAAACTGCTGCCAAGATCAGCACATGTGTCTGTTAACACTACCAGGACAAGGAAAGCTGCACACTGGATGGTCCCTACCACAGTGTTGCAGATGGCTACTTTCCTTGTCCATCTGTAACAGCGAGTTCTGTTCTACACTATACCACGCTATTTAGAATATAAAACCAGAGATGGGGTTAAAGAGCTAAACGAGACATTGCTGTAGAACATTTCCTGTTCAGAGCCTTTAAATGAAAAGGCTGATTTCAGGAAGTCAGTACCAACGCTGTGAATGGAGAACGGCCCATGGTAACCTACAATAACATTACAAGCTTAATGAATGAAAACAAGAAGAACTGTACTAATATTCCACTCAGGATGAGCATTCTCAGGCAATTGAACAGGTACCTACAGAGAAGCTCAGCTATGATTTTTGTTTTTTCTTGGCTGGCTTGATTGGAGAAAGCTCTTCCTCCTGGTCAACAGATTCCTCTTCCTCATCACTGAAGTCATCATCTGAGAGATCTTTTCTGTGAACTGAGAAACAATTTGGCTTGATTATACCATCTAGAGCAGGGGTTCTCAACCTTTTTAATGCCACGACCCCCCAACCGGTCGTAAGTCGAGGACTAAACCGGTCGTACGTTGAGGACTACCCAACCGGTCATAAGTCGAGGACTATCCCTGCCCGGGAGCGCCGCGCATGCTTGGTTCCGCCCCCTGCGCCGGCCGAGGCGTAGCTGGCAAGCGGCAGAGACGGAGCAGGCCGACCACCAGCTGGCCCAGCCCAAGGGAGGTAAGGCACCCGCCAGAAAAGGGGGAAAAAAATGGCGGACAGCCTTGTTGGCGACCCCCGTGAAATGGTCGATCGACCCCAAATGGGGTTGCGACCCATAGGTTGAGAACCGCTGATCTAGAGCAGGGGTTCCCAACCGGGATGCTCGACGATATTCCAGGGGCTGCAAAAACATGGATTTTCAAAATTATAGTGTATATGCATAATTTGTTGCCGTTATTTCGAAATTTTGTAAGGGGTGCAAGAATATATCAGAAGTGTTCTAGGGGTGCAGGGTATAGAGGTTGGGAGCCGCTAATCTAGAGAATTCCTCAAGCCTCTATCCTTCCTAATACCCGTTAATTTCCAGAGCATCTCATATTTAGTAGTTCACACAATATCCTAAATGGTTTGCATTGCTCCAAACCAGAAGGCAGGCAAAAATGCCAGTCCTGTTAGACAGCAGGTCTCTTTTCCATGTAAATGACAACAATCAGCTTATACTCCACACCAGGAAAAGCTCCAGAATTTGCAATATTGACCATGCTAGCTGAGGTAGCCAAGACACTTAACCTGGAATTGTGGCCTCTACTCCAGGAAGAACTACTACTTTTCTATGTCCCTTAACTATTATGGCATGCTCGTTGTGCCCAATAGTTTCTTCCATCCCATTCCCAGATTCTTACAGATTTGATGTTGTCCTGCAAGATGAACAGGGCCAGATCCTGAGCGCAGACGGAAGGTCACGGGAGGCTGGAACTCAAAATTATTTAAACACAACTGTGGAAAAATAAGGAGACAGAGTAATCGTGAAACAAGATGAGTTTCTCCAGGTCTTATATAGTTCAACAGGTTTTGAGCTTTGTTACATCTGTGGCTATTTTTTGGGGGGGGGGGGAGGGTGTGAGCCATGACATTTTCATATAATTAAAGAGAAATACTGTGTTCCTAATTTGCAAATTTAACTCTTGTTAACACCTTTTAAACCAGTGCTATATATCCACAGTTATCCTAATGATTCACTAAGTATTGTTATCAAGCCACCTATTTAACCCGTTTAAACAGATAATATCTTGAAAACCATGGGTCCAGAAAGATTTTTTGATTAAATACCAAATATTTCATTCAGGATGAACATTCTTTGGCCTAGTCCAGGGGTAGGCAACCTTGGCTCTTTTATGACTCGTGGACTTCAACTCCCAGAATTCCTGAGCCAGCATAGCTGGCTCAGGAATTCTGGAAGTTGAAGTCCACGAGTCATAAAAGAGCCAAGGTTGCCTACCCCTGGCCTAGTCTAGAGAAACCACAGAAAGCAGGCTCTGGAAAATCTGGTTGTGCACCTCAAATCTTTGAATCATATCAGAGAGGCTATCCCAAGTATTGCCAATCGTGTTTGGAAGAGCAGAGAATTTTCCTTTCCTTATCAGGTCTTTCAAATCAACATCCTGGAACCATTGCACATTGATTTTTTTTCATGATATCCACATTCCCAAAAGATCATTTTACCCAGGGTTGGCACGACAGCTTCAGGTTGGCCACAGGCACAGTAACCTCCTTGTTCTGATAATCACGACCCACCACCTCCACAATGTTGCATTCATCTTTGGCACCCTCGGACAGACAAGCCTTGAAAAGGGGAGGAGAAACAAAACTGAAGAGGCATACTGAGGAAGGCCTAGCTAAGAATGAAATGAGCTCTAATGCTGAACATCCTCCTATAAGCAGTTGGAAGCAGGATCAGAACAAAATCATTCAGTAACAAATAAACCTGGAACAGAATCAAAAACAATAAATCAGTCAATTTGCAGGCTGTGTAATCCATCCCATTAAATCAATCCTGTAGCCTTCATGCACCCACCTTCAAAATCTGCTCAGGAAAGTTTGGGATGCTTTTGGAATACAGGGAGGTATGAGGAAAGGAAATAATACATTCAAACAGCACAGGATTTATATATGTCACTAAACTTCTTGCAGTAAAGTTCCCGTTAGTGCTATATTTACTGATTAAAAGAAGTATGCATAATTACAATACGCCTAGGAGATTCTGTTCTAAAAGCATAATTCTAGCTTTATACTTTTAAGCAAGTAACGTTTGGGATGACACAATCAGAAAAGGCAGCCTTCAGTGCAAAATATTTGATTTTCTGTATATGTACACACACACACACGTTGCATTCTGTGGCATAACAATGAAGAAAAATACAAAGTCTCAGAGCCATCTTGTCTAAGCAGGTAAATATTAAAGCAGCTTTGCCAGCAAAGCATTTTTATCAACTATATAAAGTGAACAGACTTTACTTCCATGTTGGCCACAGAAGATATGCAGTTTCATTCACTGTAATCTGCACAGAATTCTACTTTACTAACAGATATCAAAAATAAAAATGTTTAATCATCAGATATGACTATCTGTCCATCCCCTTTTCCATCAACTTTCTACATTTTCCCATTAGTTGTCTAAAAAGGGAGGTTTTTTTAGCTCTGTTATTAGGATAGGAATCAAGGAGTGTCAGAAGAACTAAGTGACCCATCATCTTCTCTCCAGCACCTTTTCATTTGCCTGCATGATTTCTTCATTATTTCTGGAAACTAAATGGGTTTTTAAATACTACTGAAGCCATAAAACAGTGAGGACAGGCTTTATAGTGCCCCAGCAATGGCTAGTAATGTTGTAAGTCACTAGCTAGGAAATAGCCTGTAACTAATCTTCCCATTTCAGAATGAAATCTCTTACCATATTCAGAACTAGGAAATGTTCTGAATCATCTTCTTCCGAGACTTTAAAAGTATAGGAACGCGCACTGCTGTTCAGCTCACATCCTGGAGGAAAAAATACAAGTGATTGTAACAATAAGGCATTTTAAAGAAAACCACAGATTTTTCTTACATGGAAGAGGTAAGTTTCTCCAACTGCAAAGATGCTACACATTTCAACTTCTCCCTCTGCAGAAGCCAAAAATAAATTCAGCATGATCAAAAGTTGAGACCAAAAGCTTTTGGTCTCTTAGCTGTGCTTGATTTCTGCTACCTCATGGAAATATCCATTTCACTTTTTAGGCAACAATATAAAAACAGTTCCTCACTGTCTTCTTCTGTGATGCTTTTTCAATGTGCTTTGTATTGATCTCTCCTATGTTTTCCCCAGCTTGAAAAGATAGGAGTGCTATATTTGATTCTAAAGCCAAAGGAATTAACAAGTATTTTTGATTTTCAGAATTAATAGCAAAATCTAGAGATTTTACTAATGATGTTTTAGTGTTATATAAAGGAACACATTTCTTAGTTGTTTGTTACTTCAAAGCCTCTGTTCAACAAAAGTATTTATGAAAAAAATTGGCGATAATTTTCAGCAATATGTTGCATTTCAAATCCTCTCCATCAACCTTTATAGAAACAAATTAAACCAGGCAGAACTATCTCTATTGCATATCAGTATTCCAGGCTGCGTGGAAAAAAAAACAAAAAAACAAGAGACGTTTTAGCAGCTTTAATTTTTAGTTTATCAATGTTACAAAGCCACGCTATGCAATTTCTCCAACATAAGAGTTGGAATTGAGCCTATGTGCTTATCCCTGTACTCAGTTCTGGGAAGTCCGGGGGAAGGGGGGGGATGAGGGGGTAGAGATATGCAAAATTTGGTGTATTAATATGTTATAGAATGTATTTTATTTTTTTTTATTTTTTTAAAAGAGGAGGTGCTCGATTAGCACCCCCAAACTGCATCTGAAGGATGAGGAAAGGAAGGAGGTGGGATGTGTAGGGTAGTTGAAAGAGAGGAGGTGCAGGTAGGAGGGGAGGAGGAGGGAAGTAAGTAGGAAGGATGAAAGAGGGCGGATGCAGGGGGGGGGGGCTGCCGAGCACCTCTGAAAATATGGTTATGTTCAATATGTTTTTTTATTATTAATGTACACCATATTTGTATTTAGAATTTGTTTATTTGAAAATTAATAAAAATTTGAAAAAAAAAAGAAAGAGTTGGAATTGAGCCCTGCATCCTGCCCTATGTAACCCGCATTAAGTTCCACCCTGCTCAGTGAGAGTTATGAAACATTTCGCAAGAGAGGAGCTGGAGAGCACGAGCTGAACCGGGACAGGGAAGCACGCGGGGCGCCCATGTGTTCAGCTTTCCAGCATAAGACCCGAAATACGGTTACTTTTCATTATGCAGTTCAATGCATCGTGCTAACATAATCATTAAAATCCTTATTCAAGGGATCCCAGAGCGATCAAATCCTCCCAAACGATCGCCACTCCAGGAGCAAATAATTTTCTCCCTCAAAGCGCCTGCACCCCCCCCCTCCTTTCACAAATATAACCGCCAGTCAAAATTTCCGGCCTGCGAAGTCCCCCCCCCCCCCAAACACACACACATCTTTACCAACCGAAAACGAAACGACTAGTGCAAATCGGCGCCGTAGCTTCACCGTCCATGCTCTCTAGATCCAAGAGAGAGGCCATGTCTGGCCAGGAAGCGCAGAGCAGAAAAGAAAAAGGACGGCAGGAAGACGCTCGTATGGTGCCCCGCCTGCTGCCCGCCCCGCCAGGGCCGCTCCAATCGGCGACGCAGCGTTTCTCCAATTACAAGCTTGTCCGCTCAGGAAGGGAAGGTTACACACGACCTTATTCATACAGTACAAATTGCAGAGATCGCGTGTCCCTCTGAGGTGTTTTACTATTTTTCTCTTTAAAAAAAAAACCAAGTAAGATACTGAAACTAAACTATGCAAGCGTAGAAAGGAAAAAAAAAAATCTAGATTGTCCCGTTGTGGGAAACAAATCTTTCCTCTGCTGAACATCTTTGCGTTAAGGCCCCATAATTGAAATCCAAAATTCTCTGAAAGAAAGGTGATGCATGGGAGGTAACTGATGGAAATTCTCTTGATTCCAATCCTTCCTTACCAATGAACAGTATCAGAATTTCATGTAGAGCTTACTAAAGGGAGTGTGAGCAAAGTTCTCACCGCACAGATCCTAAAGTCAGGTCATACCTGGTCAGAAACAGTTTGGGGAAACCTCTTGATTCCTATGAGTATGGAAAAGATTATAAAAGGGAGTTCCACCAATCCACATATCAGAGATACTGTTGTAAAATGGAGAATAGAAATAAAAAATCAAAATAATTCCTAAAATTACACACAATGAAAATAACATCGAAGGATTTGTTTGCCAAGGCCTCTTTCATCTTGGATAAAAATGGAATTCATGGGAGAGTAGCAAAGTGCAAGCAATTCCTTATTGAGAACATTGATGTTTGTCTTAGGTTTCACAAAAACCATGTAGATGACCCTTCAGACTTCTGGAGGAATGAGTCAAATGTGGAATTTTGGAGGCTAAATGGGTGTTGAACAAGCATCAACTAAGAATAACTTACCAACTATCAAGCATGAAAATAACACAGGTAGTCCTCAACTTACAACCAGAGCCCAAAATTTGTTAAGTGAGAAATTTGTTAAGTGAGTTTTGCCCCATTTTACAACTTTTCTTGTCACATTTGTTAAATGAATCCCTGAAGTTGTTAAATTAGTAACACAGTTAAGTGAATCTGGCTTCCCCATTGTCTTTGCTTGTTGGAAGCTAATAATAATAATAATAACGCAAAATATTATTGCAAAAGGTGATCACATGACCCCAGGACACTGCAACTGTCATAAATATGAACCGGTTGTTAAGCATCCAAATGTAAATCACGTGACCCTGAGGATGCTGCTCTGGTCATAAATCACTTTTTTCAGTGCCGTTGTAACTTCTAATGGTCACTAAATGAACCGTTGTAAGTTGAGGACTACCTGTACTGTGAAGCCAAACAACTTGTCCTTGCTTAACAAGATACAGTATGAATTCTACTTTGTGTCAAGAGACTTTTCCAAGAGAGTATGTAGCCATCTGTCTGTCAGCTGAAGCAAGATAGTAATTCCAAACATACAACCAAGTCTACGGGAGAATGAAGAAAAGCAAGCTCAATGTTTGGAATGGTCAAGATTTAGTCCTAAACCCAACAGAAATGTGGCAAGAACTGAAACGAACAATCATGTTATAAAACCCTGAAATATGATTCAGTTGAAGGAGTTCTCCATGGAGAAGCAGGCCAAACTTTCTGTAATGTGAAATCTAGGAATTTCAGACTGTCAAACTTGACATCTTTATTGGACATGTGCTGAAGTTGATTTAACATATAAAAACAGATGCCCTTGAATAGAGATGCAACAATTAACAAAAGCCACCATGGGCTTGTCACAAATAAGTCATTACTCTCATTTTCTTATAATTATCTTAAAAATATATGGGAGGAGTGCCATGGCATAATATTGAGCCGAGTCCACAGGGTTCTCTGCTAATTAGTATTTTGAACAACCTAGATGAAGAGATTGTGGGAATAACGATCAAGTCTGCACATGATAGAAAACTAGGAGTAACTAATGCTTTATTAGTTACTAGGAGTAACTAATGCTTTATTTTTCATTTGTCATGCAGTGATTAGGATGCTCTGAAAATAAGAGAAATGAGGAAATGTGCTTGAAAAAATATTAAGAGATAAAAGCTCCAAAAGGATTAAGATTTCTTTTGTTTTGCACTTTCTGTGAGGAAAAGGAAAAGTGCCCAAGAATAATTCCTTAGGGAAAACAGAATGCAAAAATAACAATTGTCTACATTACTGTATGAATAAGAGTGAATACTGATACCTCCCAATACAGTTCCTAAATAATAGCCTATATATACACCAGCTGCATATTAGACTACATGATCTAGTCAAAACTTGGGGGAATTTTGACAGTCCAGATGCTTCAAGCAGGGAGTACATTATCTCAGTGTTACCTTCTGCTATTAGCAGTCTTACATTCCTAAAGATCATCTATTGAGGCAATCAAAGTTTCCCTTCTCAGAAAGAACTTTTGAGATAAGAGTATATAGCATCATGGCAAGAGATTTTTTTTCCTTCTGTGTAGTTTTGAAAACTGATAATGTTCATCTTTGGCCTTATTACCTTGTAAAGGCAGTGGCTGTGCTGAGCCGGAGATTTGCTGTTTTGGAGCAATTTAAAAAAACAATTAAGATCAGCGATGCAACTTGGCGCAGGCAGAAAAATCGGCTCACAAAGGACATTTCGGAGATATGATTGATTTTCTAGCTATGAAGAGTTGGGGAATGGAGTTTGTTAAATGATCTATTTCTAGCATTTTATTTATGTGCAGTAAAATCAAAAGGATTATTACCCCAATTAGATTTCCTACTAGCTGGTTTATGCCTTCCCATCTCAATAGATGGAAGAGACTCTCATACCACTGGCAAAAGCAGCCATCACATTCTTCCTGGTAGCAAAGCAGTTTCCTTCCTGCTCTGTCAAACAAAGTCCTGTGAATTTTGAAAAACAAAGGAGCAGGATGTTTGCAATTGAACTTGATTTGTGAAGTCTACCTTCGTTCCATT
>NW_015386520.1:1093641-1112684 GCF_001527695.2 Protobothrops mucrosquamatus
TACTAGCTGGTTTATGCCTTCCCATCTCAATAGATGGAAGAGACTCTCATACCACTGGCAAAAGCAGCCATCACATTCTTCCTGGTAGCAAAGCAGTTTCCTTCCTGCTCTGTCAAACAAAGTCCTGTGAATTTTGAAAAACAAAGGAGCAGGATGTTTGCAATTGAACTTGATTTGTGAAGTCTACCTTCGTTCCATTATTTTCATCAATCTGGATTGAGAAATCCATTATACTGTATAACAAATATAAATTACATATTGTATTGTCTTTCTGTCCCAACTTATCTCCCGAGTACTCATGGCGGGGGCGTCTTCCCTTATTTGATCTCTTTACTCAATATAATAAAAAATCCAACTCCACACAATAGCTCTATAATAATTATTCATAATTTGAGGCTTGAAACTACCACCAAATATTGGCAAAATCTCCACAGAAGTGGGATACAAGTTACTCTATCCACAGACACCCTCTCCATTCTCCTTTCTCAGACTGCCCTGTCCTTTTCTTGGTACAGAAATGCTTTAACTTGCCCAGCTTGTTAATATATGGAATACATTTGTTTTGTATCTGTTTGTTCATTTTTCTTTCGCTCTTCTTCAGAATTCTTTGTTCTGTTTTAAAAGTAAGAAGTAACACAGAAAACACAGTTGCAATTCTACGTCCATGTCATTTTATTCAAACATCTAAAAACACCTTACAACTTTCTCTGAAGACTGAATTTAACAAGTTTTCCTTGCTGGAAGTCTGTCTCCTATATAATTCAGTTTTAAGATATAAAATCTATAAAAAAAACTTATAACGTATAAACGTTATAAGTTGAACCTTTACAAAAAAAATTGTAAATAACTTTGTTGTTATTTATTCCTGATATACAGTACAGGTACGTTAAACCTGTTCTGATTTAAATACAAATTTGGATTAAAGACAGAGTTAGGGAACAGAACTCGTTCTTTACCCAGGGACTGCCATATCGGTAGTCCTTGATTAATGACTGGTCACTTAGAGACCATTCAAAGTTATGACAGAGTCTCCAAAAGGTATTTATGACCTGGTTCCAAAGTTCTAACAGCCGCTGACCCCCCCCCCCCCCGTCATGGCTGCATTTCAGGCACTCAGCAACCAGCCCACACCTATTGGTATTTAGTGTCACAGTGACATGACTGTGATTTAAATTTTTGCCAAAAACCAGCATTTACTTACTTCTAGTGTTCAGCAAAAACATCCCACAGCAAATGCATTCGCTTAATGACCAGATTCATTTAATGATCAATAGTGTTTTAACAACCACCACAAATTAAAGGTCATAAAATCAGAGTGGTCAGGGATGACCTGCTTTATGACCATCATGACCGTAATAGGCAGGCTCATTAGTTTTCAACTTTCTACTCTATGCTGAAAAGCATGTTAAAATGCTTGAATTGACCCCCAACTGAAGACAATAATTACCAATTGACTTCTGCATGACATTGTGATCTAAGTCTAGTTTTCTAACTATCTTTCCTGGTACAGACTGCAGCATAGAAGGAAGACATTCAAGGAATAAATACTTGGGTCAGTAAAAAATACCTATTCAATCCCCAAGTTCCAAGTCAAATATTTTATTAAACTTAGAAATAGGAACTAAAAATATAGAACAAGAAAAATCAAACAAATGACAAAAGAGCAACATGACAGTTTCAATTTCACATAATCTAGTTAATACTATTCCCAACCTTTATGAAGTCCAAGAAGGCAATTTTCCACAAAAAATGCTTTTCTGTTTGAACAGTATGAAATTGAAGATAAAAAATATGATATATAAAACAGCTTAATCTGGAAAATTGAGCAACTGACATATTTGCGATCCAAACGAGGCAAATGAAACTTCGTTTGATGCCTTTGAAGTCCTTGCTTAATTGGCTAAACCAGCTATCTGGATGTGTTAAGGCTACAATTTCTGTAATTCCCAACCAGCATAGGCTAATGAACTGACTTGCATTGCAAAGTGTGCTGATGTTTACCACAATGTCCCCTGTACTGCAGGACAGAAATGGCAGCAAAATGATATATATATATCACAAATGTTAATTCATATGTAACACATTTCTACTATCTTAATAGAAATTTAACCTACAATAAAATTTACTCATTAAATATTCCATTCATCATGCTAAAATATTTAATTCTAGGGTGAATTAAAAAAATAATCCAGACATATTATATGAATTTTCTCTTTCTCTTATCTAGTAATTAGGGAATCCAACGGTTTGAAAACATATCAACTAAAATGGAATCAAAAAGATAGGGCTAGTATTAAGTATCAGTCCCTACACAGCTTCCCCCACCTCCTTTATTTTTCTTTCTGCTATCTAGAACTATCGGGCAAAATATAAACTTCAACACAGAGTTATGGTTAGGTTTTGACCACTAGGGTCCCTGAACTTGGTTGTTTTCTTGCAGACATTTATTTCATTACCAAACTAGACATCATCACTACTAGCACTGATGATGTTACCTAGTTTGGTAATGAAGTCTGCAAGAAAGCAACCAAGCTCAAAGAGCACCAAGGACCCCACAGCTCAATCCTAAGCTACAATATTTTCTCCTATCGGCAGACCAGGGTCCGTATTATTTGGAGCAAAAAAAAAAAAAGTAGAATTCATTTTCATTTAATTAATAAAGCACTAACATTTTACTCTCATTTTTCATTCTGTCACATTGAAAATTAATAATTGATGGGTCTTTGGAGGCTTTTTTAGGGCTTTGGAGGTGTGCTGTGAGCAGTGGTCTTGATCGCATATAGTGGTAAAGGACCATTATTACCCGGAATTACTATTCTCTTTTAAATTAGAAAGTATTATTTGTGAAATCTCAATAAGAATAAACACCTACTTCAGTAGCCTTCAGTAATGTTCATCTGTATTTACAGAACAGCACGCCCAAGAGAAATGAACACAAGAGGCAGATTTGCTATATCCAAACCTGCAACGTGGAGCCAAAATATGAACTGTTCATTGCTACCATACAATCATTAGACAGTTATAAAACACAACAGGAAAATTATTTTTCTCCACTAATTTTCCTCATTCTCTAACATTATACCAAAACATGCCTTTACATTGACTTTGCAATTTATTCTATTTTTCACATGGTTTCCAAATACAATTTTACAATCTGTTGTTTTGCTACAGATACAGCAGACCTAAAGACAGTCATGAAAATTGCATTCCAACTGTATGCAATGAAAACTGATACCGTCTCTGAAAGTTGTGTCAGTGCTACACTTGATAACACTCAGAGCAAGCGACTGACTCAAACTTTCAAGATGCACACAATTAACTTATAACAGTGATAAATTTATATTTAACAGTATAAAAATCCAGATGCCCTCTCCCCACAAAATTGCAATAATTCCAACTACTGTATACACACACGGTACCTAGTTAAAACCAAATGAAGTGGCTGTTTAACATTCACTCAAAAGCATAAAAAAAAACATGAAAGTCCTTTTGTCCATTGTTTTGCTCCTCAAATGAAATGTATTTGCTGCAGCTGAAATTTTCTGCTTTTCATTCAGTCAAAATCAAATATCAATAAGCAAATATAACCAAGGCCAAACGCTAGCTTCTATGAAATGGGCGCAAATTAAAACGACAGTAAAATGCCAGTTAAAAAGTGTATGGAATTTCATTTAAAAAAAACAAACAAAAAAACAAGATCAGTTCAATTTCTATCTTTACTAAAAAGATATAGTTTCAAAGGAAACAAAAATAGTTTATTGTAGTAGGTGAAAATAATGAAGCATTATGTTGGCTAACAGCTTCTTAGAACAAAAGAGTCATCCATCATCCCTCCTACAACTGCATAGTTTGTCAGATTGCAGTAAAAACCGTAAATGTTTGGAACAGGCAGTAATATTAAAATTAGGTAATAATTAAATAATAATATATAAAATGTGCTATTTGTTATCCCCCCCCAGAAGTCTGTAACAAATACGTATGACTTGAAGACCCTGATTTAATAAGACTGAAAAGGGAAGAATGGGGAGCTAAGGTTGTAATATTTGTCCATCCACTTATTGAGCACAGCTGAGCAACTCAGTAGCTATCACTAGAGTGACTGTCAATAAGTTTTTATTTTCTTGGTAGGAAGCAATATTTACCCATTTACTGAAAATTCATTCTCTAAAGGACTGATCCCTCTAGATCAGCTTCAAACTGGCATTCTAGTAAAGGACATGAAACATAGCAGACTTGACCAGAAATAAGCCTGAGCCTCTGTTTTGTTT
Source organism: Protobothrops mucrosquamatus (assembly GCF_001527695.2). Taxonomy (NCBI): domain Eukaryota; kingdom Metazoa; phylum Chordata; class Lepidosauria; order Squamata; family Viperidae; genus Protobothrops; species Protobothrops mucrosquamatus. The sequence goes on from NW_015386520.1 coordinate 1,097,910, forward strand.
TTTGAAACTGAAGGTGCTGTCTCAGAATAATTACACTTTGCTTTGGAAAGCAAAATAATTACAAAAACAATTAAACACAAAGCGTCAGCATTAAGCAAGTTTATATATATCTATATATCTATATATGTATATATTTACACACTGAAATTTACATTTCTGCCACTGACCCCATAGACAAATGCACAATTTTATCCCTACAAAGCACAAAGCTTAATCAATTTTCTTTAGAGGAGCTGGCCATTTCCTTACTAATAAGCAAAACAGCCAACACAACCATGAGTTATCATTCATCTTTCATAAAATGACCTGCACAGGTACCCTGTGTTTCTCTATACAAGATCCCACTTCCATGTTGCATCCCACTTCACGATACAAAGGAGTCGACCTTTCTGTTGCATACAGAGATGGAAAAGCCCCCAATCCTTCTTTGAGAGTTCTTGTGAATCTTTTCCTGAAGCTATGCAGTATCCCTTGGCACTTTGCGTAAGACCAGGAAATGATGACCGGTAACCATTCTTCAAACTGTTTTCAGCAGCATACGGGAGAGTGTAATAATGGGTGGTTCTTTCCTGTCAGGCCAGCTGACTTCTGCCATTGAAAGGGCAGACAGTAACAAAACTCAGGCTCACTACTCTCCAACTGTTAGTTGGCTACAGTCTCAACATGCTCACTAAAAAAATCCCCTACAAACTTCTTCCAAGGATAACAAAATCTTTTGGAAAACCTTCCATTTTAGCTATTTCAAAGCATCCCAGTTTGCTGTAAAATTCCAGGATTCTTTTATCATCTGGTCTCACCTCACAGAAAGCCCCACGGGAACCTAAAAAAAAGGAAACGAGAGATTTGCAAATGAATAAAATCAAACGAAGACATTTGGTAAGAAAGTAGAAGCAGAGAGAATCTAGACTGGTGACTGAACACAGAACAGCATAGATCATTTTACATTCAGTCCTATAGTTTGATCAAAATTCCAATCATGCACAGCAGAATGATAAGTTTTTCAGTCTTCATGAAATTGCCAAGCATCCAGAAAGTCGCTTCAGACATGCCTGGAGCTCTTATAAAGTGCTCTGGAACTTTTTTTTCAGGATTTTCTGTAAAACATAAAGTTCAGACTTCTTGGGCATATGGAACTAGCTTTAACTGGATTATGCACCTCAGTTAAATCATGGACCTAGGCCTTCTCAAAAGCTGAAGAAACAAATGTGAAATATATAGCTATTCGGGACATACAACGGTGATATGGTATATTAATTCCAACCTGCAGAGTCACAACATTTTTCTGTATCAATTGAGAGTTTTCTGTATTTAATCCCCAAATCCTTGCCTTTGCTATTATGTGTATGTTCTTGATAGCCTCTTTGGGCTTTTTGTTTCTTTTTTTATATATTAAAAGAACTGGTAATCCAAAGAAAATGCATAATGCATAAACTATCATGATTTAGTATCAGCAATGATTCAACTCTAGATTGTTACATATTACAGATGTCCATATTTGTGAATGGAAACATCAAATGCAATTTATTCCATTGCAATAGTTTTTGACAAAAAGTCAATAAGAACAAATCTTCCAAGAGCTCACTGGCAATATTATTGACGGGTGCCTTTTAGTATTTACAACTCCAAAGGAAGTTAAGTAGCTAAAAGTCCATCTGAACCAAGATACATAAGTAAATTGGGAACACTGTTCCACATGAATATTATAACCACTGACCCTCTCTTGATAATCTCAGATGCAGAAGGAGGCTTTCCAAGATAGACTTTAAGATAATGTGATGGAGAGGCACACAATAATAAGTCTTCCTCATGTTACTGAAGGCAAGCATCGTAAGAAAATGAACTACTGAATTCTGGAACCGTTGCTATTTCTAAACATTTCTGGAAAATAGTTTCATGTGAAACTCACTATGATAATTTAAACATGAATATTACATATCACTCCTAGATTACAAATCTGACCTCTTTACTCTGTGCTGAAAGTATCAATAAGCAAGGAATATGGTTTGCACATTCCTGATTATTTACATTCCCTACCTGATATTTAAGTGTGTAAAGTTATGACTTTTCCTGAACTGCAGAATGTAATTACTGCTCTTAATACCTCGGTAACTTGAAATGCAACAACAGCAGTTTACCATTTGCCTTGAGAGAGGAAAGTAGGCAGGCCATCATGCTTTTAGCGACACTTGGATCTGTCACTTTTTTATGAATATCCATCTTTATCAGTGATGGGAAGTTGGCAAGGAATGTTTCTGGCAGAACGTCTTGCTCCTCGTGAAAGCTCAGCATGATTTTCTATAATATACAAATACAAACAAAATTCAGGAGGAAATAGGGCAATGCAGGTGCATATACTCACTTCTCTTAGTACTCCCAACATAGCATGCAGGTAATCCTCAACTTACGACCAAAATCGAGCCCAAAATTTGTTGTTAAACAAGGCAATTAAGTGAGTTTTGTCCCATTCGACGACTTTTTGTCATAGTTGTTGAGTAAGTTACTGCAGTTGTTAAGTGTATCATACACTAAGCAAATTTGGCTTTCCCCACTGACTTTTGCTTGTTTGAAGCCGGCTGAGGTTACAAATGGTGATCACATGACCCCAGGACAGTCCAACTGTCATAAATACAATCCAGTTGCCAAGCGCCCAAATTTTGATCACGCGACCATGGAATGCTGCAATGGTTGGAGATGTGAACACTGGTCATAAGTCATTCTTTTTGATGCCACTGTAACTTCGAACAATCATTGAACAAATTGTTGTAAATTGAGGACCGTGTTCCACTAGAGTTCCCATTTTCCCTGTGCCTCCCTACAGCCATCAGGCCCTGGCTTTTTCTCCATTTCCCCTCATGCTGAATTATTTCTTCCTGGGCCACTCAAAATCAACTGCTCCATTTGTGGAAAATGTTACATATACGTATAAAAATGGTTGCTATGACAAACAATAATTCAAGGTAATTTTTAAGAATGAAATCCAACCTCTTCAATTCAAATTCAAACAGTGAACTGAGGATATATATATATTAATAAAGATTTTTTGAGGCAAAGAGCTGAATTAATTTATACCGTGGGGTCTTATATTCTTTTTTAGACCAAAAGACCCATTAGGTCTTATTTTCAAGGGATGTCTTATTTTGCAGCCGCTCGCCTGCTCCCTCCATCTGCTTGCCCGCAGTCGCAATGACTTACAAGGGCTTCCCAGGGCAGACACACTTTTTGCCCGAATGGAGAAATGACGACTGGAAGCTTCATCTATTCCAGTGGTTCTCAACCTGTGGGTCGGGACCCCATTTGGGGTCGATCGACCATTTCACGGGGGTCGCCAAGCAAGGCTGTCCGCCATTTTTTTGTCCGCCATTTTTTTGTCCGCTATTTTTTTCCCCTTTTCCGGTGGGTGCCTTACCTCCCTTGGGCTGGGCCAGCTGGTGGTCGGCCTGCTCCGTCTCTGCCGCTTGCCAGCTACGCCTCGGCCGGCGCAGGGGGCGGAACCACGCATGCGCGGCGCTCCCGGGCAGGGAAAGTCCTCGACTTACAACCGGTTGGGTAGTCCTCGACTTACGACCGGTTTAGTCCTCGACTTACGACTGGTTTAGTCCTCAACCTATGACCGGTTTAGTCCTTGACTTACGACCGGTTGGGGTCGCGGCATTAAAAAGGTTGAGAACCACTGATCTATTCGCTAATCGCTCCATTTCAAAGCGCCCCATTTGCAAGCAGACAAAGCTTCCAGTCTCCGTCATTTCTCCACCTGGGCGAAAAGTGTTTGGGCGCCTATGGGGGCACTTGGAAACAGCGATTTGCTCCATTCCCAAGTACCCCTTAGGCGCCAAAACACTTTTCACCCAGAGAAAGATTGGAAGCCTTGTCTGCTTACAAATGGGGCGCTTTGAAACGGAGCTAATAGCGTCCCATTTGCAAGCAGACGAAGCTTCCAGTCTCCCTCTGGGCAAAAAGTGTGTGGCAGAGCCAGAGGCATAGGGGGAGGCAGGCAATCTGGATGTGCTGTGCAGCCATCTGGCTCGTGGGAGGCTTGAGGGGCGGTACCGGCAGCAGAGGGAGGCAGAGGCACATGGGGGGGGAGGCAGGTGATCCCGAAGCGCCACCCACTCTGTCCCACCATCTCTTGGCTTGGCTGCACCAGAATTGCCTGCCTCCTTTGTGCTCGGACATACCTGCGCTGCGCCAAGGACTTGGTGGGTTTCAGCTGCTGCTGGACACTGTCGGCTCCCGCGCGCTCACCACCTCTTGTGCTAGCCACGCCCATCCCCCTGGGCTTATTTTGGGGGCAGGGCTTATATTAGGCCCATCCCAGAATATCAGGCTAGGGCGTATTTTGGGGGTGGGTCTTATTTTCGGAGAAACACGGTAGTAACTTTTTATCATATGCAATAATAAACTCTGTAAGTCTAAAATTTAACATTGGAAAGGACCTGCATAAATTGTTCCCACTGAGGCATGTACTCATATTACTTGTTTGAATCATACATAAACTGACATGACTAACCTCAGCCTCTGATAGTTCCTTATCGCCACTTGGCTTGCTATATTTCTCCTGCATGAAAGGAATCCAGGCAATTTTACATTTCTTAATGAAAGGGGTTACATCAACAGTACCCAGTGCATAACCACAGATGCCATCTTCATCTTCCAGAACAAAGCAGTAATCTGGACTCAGAGAAAGCAAGCCACCCACCAGCCTGAGAGGAAAGGAATAGTGAATGAGACCAAAAGCAACAAAAACTTAAATCACAAAAACTACATTAAATAATAGACAACAGCAGCAAAACACATCCACAGAAAAGCAAAACCACTGATGTAACGCATGGGAACAAAATGTGGAAGATCTGAATTAATGAATGAAATCAGTAAAACCTGTGCATATTACACAACACCTTCAAACCAAAAACATTCTGTTACTGTATGATTAAAGGCTAGTAGGATATGTGTTATGCTTTCTGATGAAACTGCATATTTAAAAACTTAAAGGATCTGGTAATATCTTATGGGAAATTTTGAAAAAACTGTAGAGGTAATGGCAAAAAGAGAAGATGAGGCCATACCAGTTCAGGAAAACACGCGCCAAAGTGGATTTAAAGAGCATTCGGAAAAAGTTGCCTTAGCTTAGATAGTAAGAAAACAGATTTGAACTAGTCATTTCTTAAACTTGAAACTGTCTAGATCAAGCATAAAAAGGGAAAGGACAAGTAAAATAGTAAAGCTAGATCTACTAAAGAATAGCACAACAATCCGTTTCCCCTAAATTATATTAACATGAAAGAAATTTCTGAAGAGTGAATTTTTAATAAAATATCTGCCTTTTGTACCAGCATTTTGTTGATCTCAACATTCTAATATTAAGTCCCTGATATGATATGGAACAGTGACAGAAGATTTGAACAATTATAACTGCAAGATATGCATACCACTCTAGCAAGACATTCCACTTGAAGAAAAGCATTTAGCAGAAAAATAACAAAGCAATAGATATTAGTTGAGAGAAATCTCAAATGTTCCAGTTAGGGACTAAAACTAATAATCCTACTTAAGCCAAATACTTAATAATGAAATAACTTTGCATGATTATATTTCAGAAATCAAACTTATTTAATATGAATCTTTGTTATTAAAACCTGTATACACCCATAATTTAACTTCTTTTCTAATATGGCTCTTTCACATTTCCACTCACTAATTAATTTTGTAAGTTAAACCAATGTAGCAACAAGGATAACCTAGTGAGGTGAGAGTCAATGAATCAGGGGTCTGCATGACATGGCAAATGTTTTGTTTCAAATGTGAAAAATGCTGTGCCTTGAAGTTTGGCTGAACTGTTTAGCCAAACTGAAACTCAGAACATATCAGGTTTTCTCTGAAAAAATAAATCTGGATGGGTCTTACTAAATGAATAAAGCAAGACCCTTTCTCCCACTCCCTTCTGTACGCCACATGCACAGGTTCATCTACCTATCTTTCCAGCAGCTTCCGTTCCCCACCTTTTCTTAGTGCCACTCCTGAATTCTAGCTTGGTATATCCAACCAATTTGCACACTCCTTCCTGATTCCCAACACTTTCCTTTATCATCATCCTTTAACCACAGCTGACAATCTTACCTATATCCTTCTCTTCCAACCCCAAAATGCATGGAGCAACTAGTTTCAGGTGGCCGATGCCTGGATTGATGCCTGGATATTCCACACAGAAGCATTTTGGGGTTGGAAACACAACCCTATAATAACTATATATCCCTACCTCAACTTAGCAATGTGAAGTAAATAGTTCTCTCTAAGTTAACTGCAGTATTAGGCTTTGAAAGTCATCCAAAGTTTAACTTCAGGAGAAATGTTTATATTATATTCATAGTTCATGCTATATAAATTTGTTTGCTTCTAATTCCTAAGTATTTAATAGTCAGATACATGATTTAAAACTTTTAGGGCTTTTTCTCTGAGATTTTTAGTTGCTTTCAGAAACGAGAATCTTAAACATTTGTAATGTATGACCATTAATTAGTTAACCCCGTGTCACCATAGCTGTGAAAACTACAAAAATGTCACAATGCACAAATGTAATATACAATGAATTGTATTACAGTTTTTGATAGGAAGAGGTATACAATGCTGTACAAATAGAATATATACCCAATACAATCAAATTTCTGTCAAAATAATACATACTTGTCTCCAATTAGATCTGGTTGACTGTGAAAAGGCTGATCAGTTTCATCATCGTACATTTCTCTACAAATCTTGTACACTGATGCCTAAAGACACAATACATAAAAATATATTTAAACTCTGTGACAGCATGTTATTTTTCTTTGGGAGTCATACTATTCCAATATGAAACAGACATGCTCATTTGTTAGAGTCATGGTTCTGTAACAATTCATATTTCACAGATATTGCAACTACTGACAATAGAATGTAATATAAATTAATTACTCTTGAAAACTCCACTCAGCATTGAAATTCACTGGACAGAATTGAAAGGATATTGATGTACAACATTAGTCTTCCACCTTCTTTGATTTGGCATTACAAAACTCAACATTAAAAACGTTCAGACTTAGTTTTCAAAGAAGTATCAGGGATATGTGAAGTTCTGATTCAGGTGTATTATGAAGGCAATCAGCCAAAGGATCAAGAATACTTACAATTTTTTTAGAAATAATAACAGCAAACTAACTATATTCTACAATTTGGGAAAATTTTGGCATAAATAATGCCAGGACTGCATGTTATTTACAATGAACCTGGAGTGCATCATTTAAACTTACTTCAATAATAACCTTTCCTATTCAAGCCATACATTTCCCAGGCATTCTAAGGACTCTGGAAAAAGGAAACAGTTGCCTAGATTAAGATGTTCTCTCAAAAATCGAGTTTTCATAAGACCACAAAAGAATTTAGGTTACCTCATCTTTAGGAAAATAGGGCCTGATGGTGTAGATTTTGGAAGTAGGAGTCAGAGGAGGAGGCTGAAAGAAGAGGTCATTTGCTCCTTCAATAGGCAGCAAACGCTGTGAAAATAAAAAGTTAATGTAAGTGAGAAGCAAGAGACAATACATTCTTGGGTGCGCACTGCAGACTCCCAAGATAACTTTTGGTATTGCAGGCACCCCAGAGGAAGATAGGGTTTTGCAGGCTTTACAAACGTAAGGACCATTTTATCTGAATAGAAGTCTAAGATACACAACTGTTACAGCACTTAACATTAAACTCATTTTTTGCTTTAGTATTATCTTGCCAAATCTCATCTATGTTCTCAGCATAAGATAGCCATGTGTCAGGAGGAAAGGTTTGGTCTGAAGAGGGTTAACTGGCCAGAGACACTAACCCAAAACAACGTGCTGACTCAATTGGCTGTGCGCAGAGAGCACCTGTGAGGGGGAAGAAAGTAAGCCCCTGAAAAGTCCATGAGCAAATTCAAACACAGAAGAAAAAACCAACTTTTAAAACTGATTTTCCAATCGATTTGTCAAGAATGCAAACAATGTTTGCTTTGAAAGAGTTCTTAACTACACTACATCACGATCTTTTTGCTCATGGAGTTCTCATTGGAAGACAAGCAGGCGCGCATTGTGCAATTGCGGGCGCAGATAAAAACGCTGTGCGACCTGCAAAGAAACAATGTGAAATGTACAACTAAAGCCGCTGCGCTTCGCATGCGCGTGGGAATGGCAGCATCTCCTTGGGATATTACTGTAGAAATGGGAGGAAAATTATTTTAAAACAACCTATCAGGCTATTTGGGGTTTGAACCAGAAAGCCTTCGGCAGACCAAGCCTTCCAGCCCTCCGATGTGCAAAAAAAAAAAAAAAAAAGATTTCTCAAACAAAGACAATGTCATTCAGTTGTGAATTCATATTGATACCTGGAACTCTCCTGCTAGACCACCTCTAAAGGCCCAGGGTTCTTGGTCTCCACTTAAGAACTGTGCTGAAGATTGACTACGACACCCTGTGGAGATCAGATCCAAGCGGAGAATGTTACGAGAAGGGGGATTGTCCTGAGATACTAAAATGTCCAACAAGCTAACACATATTTGTGGGAAAAGCTCTCTAACTGAGCTATTATCCAAGAGCTTGCTGGGCTGTAATAATGTTGCACAGTACATAGCTTCCTAATCATAAGGCGCTTGTCTTCTTTATTAATAAAATCAAAAGAATGTTACAATGATAGCTTTAGAGCGCAGACAGCCTACTACTGCTAAAAGCTGCTCCATTTGATACAGGTACATGATATATACAACATATAAGGAAACAAGTGTCTGGTTTCACCCAGTAAGGGACGTACAGTTACTAGCCATTACCACAGCCCTTTAAAAATACTTGGACCTGTCTGAAGTCACATGTTCATATGGTTTGAATCTTGCCAGAAAACTAGGTCTGGTATGCGATAATATAGCCCAAACAGCTATGCAGAACAAAAACCTCTTTTTCAGAGATTAGAAACCAATACTATCTACTTCTCAACCACACAACACAGCATATACTTCATTATTAAGAAAGGCAACAATGGCTTCAGTTACAATTACTCCACAATTATATTAGAAACGGTGTAATTTCTGACAGCCAGCCTTACCATATGCCTTTATAATTTTTGGCATAATCAAGGATGAAGCTATAAACTTTAAACTGTGACTCAATTCTGAGGAAAATTCTGTTTAAGACATTAGAAAACCAATCAGTATAATTAAGCTCTCAAAGAGGAGATAAATAAATGATGTGAAGAGTATATCACCCATCTAGTTTTCTGATAAGATAAGCTGCGCAAGTTTGTTTCTTCTTGTGGACAGCAATCTACTTCCTGTTCAAGTAACAATCTCAGATCAGTAGTCACACACATCATGCTAGCCAGGCAGTCTCAAAGCGAATCAAGCTAGATATTGTTCCTTGGTTTCAAATTATAAAAGCAAGCCTTTAACACAGCAAGCTTGAAGTGACCCAAAGAGCACAGTTTGAGCTTCAACTGCTTCTATTTGCCAGTCTCTCATATATGGAGACTTTATACAGAACCCCTTCACAGATAACTTGAAATATTTCTCCTTTGAGATTACACTGTAACTAGCACTTCAACTATTGTACATTTTATAGAGCTGCATGAATGAAGAGCTGTATGAATGAAAATCAAAAGTTAATGCCTAAGTCGCTGCGCAAATGTGACTTCAGCCCATGCCTACAACCCTAATCTGAGCTGCCTCACAATCAGAACTTTCCCATGTTAAATTTATTAATCACGACCCGCTGAAAGCATCTGGCGTGGTCCATCCAATAGCAGTAGACACTTGTGCTGAAGATTCTCCCATCTGCACACATTGGGGAAGAAGATAGTAGAAGGCATTAGTAATCCATAGTAGAATTATCTACGCTAGTTATATAAACTGAATGCTAGCTGGATTGCAAGAAAAAGTAAGAAAATCAGCCTTCAGTGGACCACTAAGCATTTGAACGTTCACTGATACTGTTCCGATTTAACTTTTTGTACATTGCAGTTTAATATTTTGTGTTGTTATAACTAAAAATCTATGTTTTATTATATAAATGATATCAACTAAAAATCAGTAACCATTGGTATCAGTCAGAATTCACCATTTATTTAACCCTTTGTATGGGTAAAGTGTAGAGTAGAACATGAAATGCACAAAATTGGTGATCAATTACTGTCAAAGAGCACCAAGTGGAGCAACCTGTATGGCTAAAATATAAAATAATGTATATTCTAGTGTATTTTATTTATTTTAAATTTTGTTTGTTAAGCCTTTGGATTTAAATTTTATTTTTCAAGAATCAATTAGTAGCTTGAGAACCTATTTTACTTACTATTACAGTTCTGTCTGGTTTAGCTCCACAGTAAAATAGAATGACATACTTAGTTCATTAAGAAAATTATTGCTAGGTAACTTTAGTCTTGATTTTAATGCCCACATGGGCTCCCAGCATCTTTTATTCAGAAGGTAATGCGTATTATTCAGTTACTTCAAATAATATTGCCTTGTATTTTGGAATCCCATGCTCAATCCATTGATTTCCACCCTATGAAAACAATGCCACTATTTCTATGTTGTATAGGGATACCATGACTTGCTGTGTGCCTGTATTTTCACTTATGAAATTGCACAGCATGCTATGAGCAGCATATATTTGTCAATTTAGATTGCTTACTCTGTATTTCTAAAAATCTGGAAGCTGAAACAGTCTATCTGTTGAGGCTGTGGGTTCACCATCCCGGAAGGTTTTTAAGAAGAGACTGGACAGCCATCTCTTACATATAGTTTAACTGATTTTCCTACACATGGCGGGGGTTGAATTAGTTGTTCTAGGAAATTCCCCTCAGTATACAATTCTATCATATGGAAATTTTGTATTTCTAGTCTCTTATATTGGCCCCCATTATCTTTAAAAAACAAATTTAGCTTTTATCTTCTGTTTAACAAGCCTAATCTTTTGACTTGGTTAGTTTGTCACTGAATTTCAGTAAAGTAATTGCAGAGACATTTTAGCTTGAAGAGAAATCATAATCTTAACCTACATATCCATGCAGTGCTGTTTTTGCCTTAGCAAGTTAGCTGACAATGTTTAATGAATTGTCAGAGAATAACTTTTTTATCCAACTGTGTAACTATTTCTAACTTGTATATCTCTTTTTGTCTTTATAATAGAAAAAAATATTTTAAAGGCAATAAGGATTGCCTAATGCTATTTTCTTGTTCTTTTCTTGTAAATTACATATAATCTCTAAACCTAATCCAAGGTGAACATGGAAGCAAAATAAGTCAAATTCTTCACAAAAATGTATTCACACAATGTGTGCTACTATAATGTTCTAACTCTGAATGATTCCCTTTTTTTATCTGGGAAAAATTACTCCCATTGCAAACATTCTACACACTAAAAGCTCAAAAGTGTGGGCTATCTTTAAGTTTCAACCCAAGGTTCTACTTTATGCAACTATTTATATAATCTTAATGACTTATGTGATCCAAGAACTGTAGGCTGATCTAATAGAGAGTAGTGAGCTTATGAAGATATTTGTGACTACTACAGAAATGGTGACAAGAAACCATCAGTTTTGCTGCCTGCTGTGTACATCAAACAAGTCCACAGCGTATTTCCTTACAGCTGGATTGAAACCTGAAAGTGAAATGAGGTCACTAGAGGAACCCAGGCCATGCTGGTGCTATTCCCAAAAATATTTAATTTTTAAAAAGCTGCAGACAAAAAAAAAATAGCTCTTGGTTTTGGCTTCAGAAACCACCAGTCTAGCATAAAAGCAGACTCCAGAGCTCTGTAATTTCTTACCCTTGCCCAAAAATTAGGCTCCTTGCAAGTGTCAAAGCAAATCACTTTTGCACCAGAATAGCCTTATGCTAAAGCTCGCATGCGCAAAGAAAGGCTACAAAGCTCGGCTCCCTCTTGGCCAAGCCCAGTGAAAGGTCACATCTGCAACTCTTCTGTTGAAGACAGCAATAACATTATTGAAACAGAGCAAGCAGCAGACAGCTGAGGTATGGTCACATTTCATAGTGTCATTTCCAATTCTGCTAGAAGCCTGAAAATTCTAAATAATGTAGTCCAGTGTGCATTCAGTCTGAGTCAACGCTCATATTTCAGAGATATAACTTTCAGATTAATTAGCCCAAGGAAAAAATATATATAAATCAAGAGCTATTCAGTGTAAGTTCACTTGTGCTTTTTTTACCAGTTTAATATTAAACCATAAATAATGCACAAAAACAGAAGTAGTTTAAGTACAACGTGATCCCGATATGAAAATATTTGACATTCTCTTTTTCCCGTGGGCTAATTGAAGACAAACATATATGCTAGTTGCCACTATAACTGGTTCCTAAAGAACATACCTAGCCACTGCACAAAAGATTTCACCATTGACATGATGCTCTTGATGTCCCAGACGTAGGAGTACATGTCATAAAGGATTGTCCGGTTGGCGCAGTTGGAAAGACGAGTGAACATTCCCATCACCAAGCTACACATCTCTTCAAATTTTTCTGCTCGACCACGCCATTCTTCAATCTGATAAAATTCATTCAAGTTATTTATATTCCGTTTTTATCAAGCCGTTAAATGCACACACACACATACACGTAGCCCTCAATTTACAACCATTCATCTAGTAACCATTCGAAGTTACAACTCATGACTGGTTTTCACATTTACGACTGTTGCAGCATCCCCCGTAATGTGATCAAAATTCAAGTGCTTGGCAACTGACATGTATTTATGACAGCTGCACTAGGATCACCATTTGTAACCTTCCCAGCTAGCTTCTGGCAAACAAAGTCAATAGAGGAAGCCAGATTTGCTTAACAACCACGATTCACTTAACGGGGCACAACACATTTAACAACTGTCTTGCTTAGCAATGGAAATTTTGGGCTCAATTTTGGTCATCAGTTGAGGACTACCTGTTCTTAATTCTATCCACTTTGCTTCCCTCCTGCCAAGAAAGATTCACCCAAAGTTCATCTATCTCTTCCATACCTATCAACAGTTAACCAAGGAGTTGGCAATTCATGCAGTGTGACAAACTCTAGAGCAGTGGTTCTCAACCTTTTTAATGCTGCGACCCCCCAACTGGTCGTAAGTCGAGGACTAAACCGATCGTAAGTCGAGGACTAAACCAGTCGTAAGTCGAGGACTACCCAACCGGTCGTAAGTCGAGGACTTTCCCTGCCCGGGAGCGCCATGCATGCGTGGAAGGCGGGGGACGCGGCCGGCTCCGCATCGACCGTTCGCCGTCTCTGCCTCGTCCGGCTGGTGGTCGACCGGGTCGAGTTCCCTCCATTCCGTGGGCGGCCTTTTCCCCTTTTTTACCGCCTGTCGGAACGAACCGCTGGGGGCACTTTACCAGCTAGCTGGGGTTTACCCCAGCGCTGGGTATCCAACTGAACCGCTGCTCTAGAGTGTAGGCTTTCCTAACTGGACTTATTTGTTTGGAACTGGACATTAATAGCAGAGAATTCTGGGAGTTGTAGGCTCAATGTAACTAGAGAGTAAAGGTTAAGAATTACAGGACAAGGAAATGAACATCCATCTATCTGCATGCACATTTTCCTCAATGGTTTTTTTACATCAAGTTTATCCCAGAAGTTTCCTTAGTATTTTTTTTGCTATCGTGTCATCCATAATACTAAAAGATAATAAAAGAGTCACTCACTTTTTCAGAATCTTTTCCTTTGCAATTCACACTGACAACACTGCTATTTGCTCTGAGCCATTGGAATTCCCGTAACATTTGAGCCCCTTTAGGTCCATGTTCATAGGGCAAATAGAACAAATCTGCAAGTAGCTGTAGGTCTTCTAGAGTCACCGGCTCAATAGCATATAATGGCTTCTCATGAGGACCAGGCACAAACTGTTCCTTGTTAATCTGCTCATCTGTCTGCATTGGGGCAATATCACTACCACAGTCCTCCTGCATTGACATTTCTGGAGATTTAGATTCCACTATGCTCTCTTTATCGGTATCCATTGGTTTTAACTCTTCTGACATTTTTGCTTCAGAGATGTCAGTCAATATTTGGCTGATATTCTTGTCAGCATCCTCTTGCTTTTCCACCACCATATCCATTGGTTCCTCATCTAACTGCTTCTTCTCTTCCTCCTCTTTCACTAGAGTCTGTGACTCATTGCTTAGGGGAGCTCCTTGACTCATGATGGGCTCTTGATATACAGTAGTAACCACCGTGGTAGAATTTAAAGCAGATGGTGCAATTAGAGGTACATCAACCACACTTGTTTTGGCTCCACTGTGGGCCACCTGCCTACCTGTGAAATCAGAACAGATAGGCAATCTTTATTCTTACCTATTCAACTATTTCACATAAATATTTTCCTTCATATAGTTAACCTGTACAAAAACAAGAATATGGAGTGTTCATTTTGTTACTAAAATTCTTGAAAAGTCTCAGTTATTTGATTTCCACATCATGATTTTTATTTATTTTTTATATATAAAGAATGCAATAAGATCTTTTTGGAATATTGTGACTTAAAATCTGATCCCTTTTGATATCAAGTTATTTAACTTTCTCAGAAATACAAAAATGGTGGAGGACTTCCGGTGGCAGGCGCCTTCGCTGGACGCAGCTGTTTGCTGCTCCCGCCTGTTTCTGCGTAAAAGCCGTTCTGACAGCCTGCATCAGCTGTCAAACGGCTTGATACCTTTCCCCTGGGCATAGGGGGAAAGGTGAGCTGCCCGAGGTAGGAGTTGAGTTCCCGAGTCGTCCCTTGTGGACGATGTAGGTGA
>NW_015386520.1:1116716-1195574 GCF_001527695.2 Protobothrops mucrosquamatus
AAAAAATTCTTTGAAAAAAAAAAAAAAAAAAAGAAATACAAAAATGGTGAAGAAATAATGTACTTCTTTTTCAACCTTTTCCTGGCCCTAAAGAAAGCATTTCCCTTCTACTGCAAATAATGGAAGGGAATGTATTTAGACTTCCCCATAGATTACACATGGCAAGAGCTTGTGGGACAGAGTTTTGTAGTATCTTTCCTCGTGCTCTCTTCTGGGGCTTTCACAGATTCCATACCCTGAGTTTAGAAAAAATCAGCCTGGCAAATAAGTAGGACAGGGTAGGAAAATCTGATGTTCTATCCATTTTTGTTGTGACAAAGTCTTTCAGACCTAAGAAATCAGAAAAGTAAGCAACAATGGCACATCTAGATAGAATTCTATGGTTAAGAAATAGCTCCAATTCAAACAGTTCAAATAAAATTCCAAATATTTTGCATGGTTTTATGATAGAAAACAAAAGGAACTCAAAACTTCCTCTCTTTGTCCTTGGACTACAAAGTCAAGTGTTTCTTATGTTTAATTATGCAGAAATCTTACTAAGGAGATATTTTTAAACAAAATATAAACATTTTTAGAATTTCCAGACCAGCAGGGTTAGAAACAATTGAGAGTTTTTATAGCCAGCACCTGCATAAAGAGTTACAGAACTGGGTCTAGCAAAGAAACGGTAATCATTTCAACATTATTCTTCAGTAATATGGTAACAGCACAACTACATTTCTCTGGTTATTTGCTTGAGTATTCTTCTTCATCCATATTCTTACATAGTGCCTATTCTTTGCCCTTTGCTCTATACCAGGCATGTCAAACTGCCAGGCTGCGGGCCGGATGCATCATACTGAAACCGTGCCCACCCCATTGCTGGCAATGGGGAAAAAGTCGTGATATGTCGCGAGTTTGACATATGCCTGCTCTATACAAATGAACTAAAAACACATCATACTGCTTATTTATAGATTTGGCTACCTAACCAAAAAAGAAAACACAACAGAGAACACTAAAGGTTCATTATATTACAACCCATAAAATAATTCTCGGGAATGTTGTTGTATTTAAAATCTCAAACTAGGGTTGGGAACACCAGAGTTCAAGTCCACCCTCACTAGATCTTCCAGTTCAGCCGACCTTAAAGAGTTCTATTATGGGAATAAAATGAAGTTTAGACAAGATCCCTACATATGCCACCTTGAGCTTTTGGAAGAAACATAGGATATAAATATATCAAACAAAAGTACTAGATAAAATGAAGTCTTTTTCTTAGGAATAAAATAGCTTATTTAAATCTCCTTTGCCTCCACATTCCCCTCAACTAAGTCTAGGACATGGCAGCACTGATATAACCTTTTAAATCAAGTCTTCGGATCTCAGTGGCATGAAAAAGTTAAGCTTTGGATATAATTAAGAATACAGAGCACACAAAATACAGAACACCCTATACTGTTTTGAACTCAAAATGTTTTGTAAACTCTAACAAATTATGATAATACATAATTAAATGATACAGTTTTCAATTTGAATCTACATAAAATCCTTGCTTTTCTCTCCATCTCAATATTATGACTGAGTAAAAGACTGTGATAGATGTAGCTTGATAATATTTACTGTGCCTTTTATTTATGTTTTTCCGTCTGGAGAAATAGGCATAATTTTGAGATAAAGAATGAAGTGAACATGTAACTTACTGGATGTCTTTAGCTCATCCACTATATTCCGATCAAACCTTTCTTGAAATGCTCTTGTGAGATAAAATAAGATTGTCATGTACGCTCCATTAAGATTCCCAGTAGGAAAATAGGATATAAATATAATGCAAAATAAGAATTTATCATTTTAAACTAAAATAACAGTGCAGGAATTTTCTTTAGCATTTTGTTTTCCGAGAGCAGGAAATGTTCATTTGAAGAACATTCTTCATTCTATTCAAGCTTAAAACTGAAACAAAACTATAAATCTTTCTTACTGCTATATTGATGGGGTACTGCAAATTCCTGCAGCCATTCTGTTAATGACAACTTCAAAGCCATCTGTGGGCTATAAAGAACATCTGTTTCAATATCTTCATCACTTCCTTCATTTTCTAGTTTAATCTGGATTGATACTGTACTGTCTTCAGTGTCAGCTGCAGAAAACACAGGAAACAGCATACTAAATGGTATAAAAAAGAATCAAAATTGCTGTGTTTGCATTTAAATAGAATTCCTTTAATTGTTAATACCACCCATTATTTTAAGAAGATTCATATAATTCTTCATTGAAGTAACGTAATTTGCAGTTGTTCTAAAGTTTGACCTTTAAAATTATTAAAACTGGCTATGCAAGACAATCCTACTGCAGCCAGATAAAATTTGTTCCAAATTAATAATTCCAGAATACACGGAATTAATTTGGTGTTTTGCATAAAAATCAATCTCTTTAGTAAGAAATCCTAAGAATTAGAAGCCTAAGAATTTTTTAATCTGCACCTTTGTGAAATGAGTGATCTAATAAGAAACAGGTATCTAAACTTTAATCATGTTCACTAATAGCATTTAATCTATTATTTTCTTCCATTTGTTTGTTTTCCTCTTTCATTATTCTTTTTTGTCAACATGCGTGAAAACTTCATTAGTATCAGCTCTGGGGATCCACTGTATTCCAGATGTCAGCTACAATTTCAAGCCAGTAAGTCCAGGTCATGCTACATGTTTAATTTAGCATTATCTGGATGGGTTTTGATTGTTGCATTTCACTCTTTACCATAGCTGTCAATATTTTAAAGATAGCAACCTTTTTAAATATTAACTGGATTGCAAAATTTTCCCTGCCAACCATCAACAATATGTTTTCATATTAGATAATGCATCACATTTCCTAAAGAAAGCCATTTGATTAGAATGTAAATCTTTGTTGTATGCCGTCCAGAATTGCTTTTGGTGAGATGGGCAGCTATATAAATTAGATAGATAAAGTAAACATTACATAAAACAGTGTGCAATATCCAATCAATCAACTCACTCATCACAACATCTTTCCTCACTCCATTCATGTTGGATTTGTACCAAGTTGCAAGAGTGTGAATTGCAACAAAATTAGCTTCAAATTCACAATTTGGATTTGTCAGGACCCCTTTTAAGCGTGGTATGAGTTCTGTTGATCGGCCTTTATATGGCCCAAGAAACAGTCTTTTCTGATCATAGTCATTAGCATGAATGTTGTCCCAGATAACAGGAGCTCTGCGAATTATTTTTGAAACCTCCTCAATAGACTCCACTGAAATATCTTTAGATACCACTTTGGGACCTAAAATGGAAATAGTTGGATTAAAAAATGTGGACATGGTATATTCAAAAGTAATAATATTTAAAAATTGCACTAAAATTTTCATTTAAAAAGGCTAAATTAAGCTGGTGACCCTTGCTCAAATTAAGAGCGAAATACTGATGCTCACCTGTCCATAATACATCAATTGCTGGTAGCAGTTTTTCTCCTACAGTTCGCAAGTAAGGAGACTGAGCAACATTTGGATAACAGAAAGTGCCACAATATTCTGGAAGAGAGAAAACAACATTTTTAAGTTGAAAGCCCAAAACAGGCAAAGAGAACTTTCAGGTACTGATAGATATCCTGCCAAGAGAATTACTGTAGATATTGGAAACCAGATATATGAACTATGTATCTATATCTTAGTATCACCTAAAATTATTGAAGTATTTATAATATACTCAAATTGCAAGATGAGCGGCATGTAGATTCAATAAATAAACAAATAAAAATAATATACAAACAAAATAAGCATCAATATTGTATTTTGAGTGGATTGAGAACCCACTGCAGGAACAGACTAGACTTTCTGGTTATTATTTTAGAGTTCTAAGAGAATGCAGAAGCTTATTCTCAGAATTTTTCAAGTGAAAAAAGTTAGCTTTCAGAGTTAAGAATAAGGATATGCAAAATATTCCATGCACAGAACAGCTAGTTCTGATGGTCCTTGCATATAAGAAACAGGTTCACTTACTCCACATTTTAGGATCTTTCCAGAGTAGATATAAATTTAGGTAATTTATAATTATCTAAATTATAGTTCGATAGTTCTGTCAATTCTGTTCCAGAAAATATGAAAACAATAAATATTTCAATAAAAAATATTTTAAACTTTTAAACTTGCAATAGTTTTTTCTGAATTCTAAAACAACATATGAAGATGTGAAAATATTCCTGGAACATGCGATATCAAGCCTATATCCAATTTTATAATTAGTAGCTGTATTAATTTTGTAACAATAATAAGTGCCACCAATTTAGCATAGCATAGTCAAAGATGTTTTATCATCAGTTGCGCTCTCTGTAACTTTATAGGCTGAAAGGGAATTTCAAAATTAAAAATATGTCACTTTATCTTATCTAGTTTTTTATTAATTTGCTAAAACTGAATGAATTATGCAGTGAAAAAATTCATTCATTCATTCGTTCATTTGACGATCTATATGACCACCCATCCTATGAAACAACTCAACACAACTCTGGGTGGCTCACAAGAATAAAAAAAAAAACATTAAAAAAAATCTGGTATCCAACTAACCATCTCTAATCCAACAAAAAATACAATCCTCAGGTACCAATCTCACCTGATCTGTGGGAAAAGCTTTTTTTTTTTTTTACAGCTTTTCAGAATGCTAAAAGGTGGGGGGCCTATTGGATCTCCGTGGGAAGAGGTTCCATAAGTCAAAGGCTGTTTTGGGAAAGGCATGCTTCCTAGGTCCCAGTAGATTTAAGGGAAGGGATCTTGAACATGTCCATCCTATCTAACCTGATGGGCAGGCAAGAACTCTCATGAAGAGCAGTCCAAGAAATAACATTGCCCTGTGCAATGTAGAGCTTTAACGGTAATAATCAGTACTATATATTGTACCTGAAAAGCAAGTGGGAAGCAGTAGCAGTTCATGCAACAATGTGACATGGGCAAACTGTGGGACATCCAACACTGGGCACACCGCTGCACTCTGGATCAATTGTAACTTCTGGGTGGTCTTCAAGAGCCCATCTGAATAACTATCAGCAAGAAATCATGCAAACTGGTCACAGAGTTCAGGTGGAGCTCTGTTTACTGCACCCTCCTAAAAGGGAGTTAGTTGCCTTTCCTATGGTTCAGAATTTAACTTAGCTTAGCTTACCTGTGGGGCAGAAGAGGAATGTTTCTGGTTCTCCAAGATATTGATAGATTTCATTGGTGATTGAAACCTGAGCATGGGCAAAGGAGCTGAACACTTCTTTATCTGCTGCACACATATTGTGATCAATGTCATCAAACAATAATGCAAAACATTTGCAACCAAACTGGGAAACCTAAAATAAAGACAAAATGCTAAGCACTGAAATTAAGAATTAACAAATCTATTCCAAAGGTAATTTATTTCAGTTTTAGCTCCACAGTTCAGGTTAAAAAAAAACCCCACTCCCTAACCAAAAAGTTTTTTCCTACTTCAATTGCACATAGGTTTACACAGGAAGAATAAAGGAAGAAAAGCAAAGCAGAACAATGAGAATATATACATTATTGTATTTCACCTAATTTCATGCAAAGCACCTAACACTGCAATATGTCACATTATTTCTGCTTAAGCAACCTCTACGTTTCACCAAATACAATATTCATTATGCAACAAAAAAGTGCATGTGCATATAATTGTGCATATAATTGCACAATTGCATGCATGTGCATATAATTGCATTCAAATGTTACTATTTCCTTCATAAATCAAAGAAACGCTTTTAGTAATGATGATACTGGATTTGTGTACATTTACTAAAAATAGTTCATTAACCTCATAAATTATTTTTCAGTTACAGCATGATGTGGAAAACTAATTTGAGTAAGTCACAAAATTCTCCAGATCTAACCACTAAATATTGATGCTGCATTTTTACAAAATCAACTGGACTGAGGTTCACAGTTTCCTTCAGTACCTCATGAATATTTTTTTTTTATTTTTCAAAGAGAATCTTTTGAAATGTATTTATAGAGAAATACTGTCTGAAAATAACACTGTATCTTCACACTCTATGGCACTGTTATGTCACCATATGCATCAAATATTGTATCCTGCTTTTCTTCCTCAATTTTATCTTTATAAAAACTATGAGGTAAGCACATACAAGTAGTTCTTGACTTACGACCAGTCACTTAGCGACTGTTCAAAGTTACAACAGACTCCCCAGGATACTTATGACTCATATTCCAAGTTCCAATGATCAGGGGCCCCTCGGTCACATGACTGTGCTTTAGGCAGTCAGAAACCAGGCAACATTTACAGCCATTTGCAACATCCAGGCCATGTTTTACTTCCAATTTTTTTTAAAACCAGCCCATAGCAAACCATGGATTTGCTTAAGGGCCATGGTGTTCGCTTAACAACCACTACTAAAAGACTGTAAAATCAGGTCGGTTACATGAGTCACCCAATCTACAACTATCAGGAGTTACAACCATGACAGACACGCTCTATTACAATTGTAACTTGTCAACTGTAGTACAAAAATAGTTCTGAAAAACTCATGCACATGGAACAAAATTAGCACTAAATATTGCTTGATAATATTTAATGAGTACATGCAATAAATTTCAAGTCTGTCAGCTATAAAAAATAACTACAATTGTTCTAATTATTTGATTCATGTCAGATTTCCATTGCTGCAACAATAGGTCTAGGCTATAACCAATAACCCATATTACAAGTTAGCACAACAGGGCCCAGTATTTCAAACAATGCTGCCTGTGAATAATTATACTATAATTATACTTTAATTATGATCTCATTAACATTTTAAACAACATAATATACACAAATGGTCAATACCTGATCTAGCTTGCGTTTCAATGTAGATACTTCTTTAGGGTTTGAGAAAGTAATATCAAGTCCAGGGGAAATGGCATAAATAAATTCTATTTCATATTCTTGAGCTGCTGCAATCAGAGTCATGAGCTGTTCTAGAAATAAAAGCCAATTATTTTAACAAGAATTGACCATAAATTAATCTATTTCATAAAATTAAATATATTGGTTTTATTTTTATATATATTAAAAGTGATTAAGGACGTTAATTGGGGTTTATATCATGTTTGTGTACAGTATGCAGAGTCTGGATTGAAAAAGTATATGAAGAATATTGCTAGTTACAAATGGCTGGATTGGTAGATACTGAAACACCTTTGAGATAAGGGAGGTCTATTCTGTTGATAGATTATTTCTGTGTTACATTCAATTAGTTGAACAACTTTCTGATGAAGTTGCTTGGGTGTCTATTGTACTGAAGGAAGTCTTGCAAGTAATTAATTTGTTTTGTAGTTCTGCTGTGTTGCAGTATAACCCACTTAATATGGTTTTAATGCAAGCTTTTTAATGTTCATGTAAATTTAACTATTAAATTTGGCTCATATGGGTAACTTTTCTTTGGACTTTGGTCTCGAAAAGAAAAGATTATTGGCAGTTCTCTCCCTCGCATCCAGGACATAGCATATAAGCACTGCTTGAGCAGGATCCGCAAAATTGTCTGGGACACTACACATCCTCTTCACGACCTGTTTTCCTTGTTACCTTCTGGGAAGAGGCTTCGTGGTAGAACATCCAGATTGTCAGTTTTGTTCCATACACTATTAATCTTGTGAACTCTAAAGCTTCCTCTTTCCACTATGTATTCAAGACGGACAGTGATTAATATTTATAAGTTATTTATATGTAAGAGTGTTAGGTTTATACATATGTTGTATATAGCATGTTTAAATGTGTTATATATGTGTACACTTTTGAGAGCAAGCAACAATAGGTTATCTATCTATCCATCTGTCTAGTATGCCTTGCTTCTGATGAGGAAAATATAGTTTGGTATTTGCTTCTTGTACTAAAACGTTTCTATCAAATGTGTGGTTGTTTAGGTAATTTGGGTTTTCTATCTGCTCTTTTTGGATTATGATATAGGCTGGTTGTATTAACAGAAGGATTAGTTTTTAATTGTTGCATTACTGCTTCTGCTATACATCTTGAAAGGAAGGGGTCTCATTCTGGTCCCCTTGATCTGTTTGTAATTTAATAATTGGTATGTCAATGAGTTTCAGTATTTTGATTTTTCTATATTCCATTAGATTGGGTGTAGAATAATACGGTGATTGCTTCATTAGCTAATTTGAGGTCAACTAAATAACGTTTGAAAATAGAGAGGTTAATTACCAGCTTCCTCTACAGAATACATTTCTCGCCAAAACATACGGTGCTTGTAGTCATCTTTCGGAGCATATAGGTAAGTATTTAGTCCCCATTTCTGAAGTCTATAAGGTTAAAAGATTAAAAAAAAGTGTATAAAGCTGAGAATGCAACTGCTCATCAGCTATGCTAAATTGTACACTACCAGTTGAAATAATATTTATACAATACCATACAATGGATATAAAAGTCTATATACTCTTGTTAATACCAGACTTTTTAGATGTAAAAAAAACCTCCACATCAAGATAAATCACTTCAGAATTTTTTCCACCTTTAATATAACATATAAGCTGAACAATTCAATTGAAAAACAAACTGAATTCTTTTAGTCGGAAAAATAAAACTCTTACAATAACATGGTTGCATCCTTAAACTAATTCTTTGTTAAAGCACCTTTTGATTTTATGACCACATTCAATCTTTTGGGACAGGAGCCTATCAGCATGGCACATCTTGCCTTGGGAATCTTTGCTTACTCTTCATTGGGCAAGCTCTACAAATCTGTCAGATTGCAAGTGCATCTGCTGTGCACAATCCTTTTCAGGTCATCCCATAGATTTTCAATTGCATTCAGGTCCAGGCTCCGACTGGGCCATTCCAAAACGTTGATTTTCTTCTGGTGAAGCCATTTTTCTTGTTGATTTGGAAGTATGCTTTGAGTCATTGTCATGTTAAAAGGTGAAATACCTCTTCATCTTCAGCGTTTTAGCAAAGGTTTGTGCCAAAAATGACTGGTAATTGGAATTGTTCATCGTTCTCTTTATTTTGACTAAAGCCCCAGTTCTGAGGAAAAGCAGCTCCAAACCAGGAGGAAGGTGTATTTTTGGTGATGCACGGTGTTATTTTTGCACCAACATACTTTATGGAATTATGGCCAAAAAGGTCAATCTTGGTCTCATCAGACCACAACATATTTTCCCACATGCTTCTATCAGATTTGATGCAATTTTCTGCAAAATGTAGCCAGGATTGGGTGTTTTTCTTTGTAAAAAAAGGCTTCTATCTTGCAATCCTACCCCACAGCCCAAAATATGAATACAGGAAATTATTGTCACATGAAATACACAACCAGTACTTGCCAGAAATTCCTGCAGCTCTTTTAATGTTGTTGTAGACTTCTTAGCAATCTCTCGGACCAGTTTTCTTTTTCTTTTTTCATCAATTTTGGAGAGACATCCAGTTCTTGGTAATCTTACTATTGTGCCATATCCAATGCTTTGGAAATAGTTCCATACCCTTCTCCTGACAGATACCTTCCATCAATGAGATCCCTTTGATGCTTTGTAAATTCTTTGTAGACCATGGTTTTTGCTATAAGAGGCTACCGAGTAAATGTCAGAAAAATTCTACTAGAACAGCTAAACTATATGGGCTTGATCAGAGTCATTTTAGTTGATGGCAGGTGAGTACTGCTATTTAACATTAATTTGAACATGATTAATTCTGAACATAGCCATATCCCTCCTTATAAGAGGGTGTGCACACTTATGTAGCCACATTATTCTAATTTTTATTTTTATTTTCCCCCCACTAAACAATTTCAGTTTGTTTTACAATTGAATTGTATAGCTTATATATTAAAGATGGAAACAATTCTGAAGTGATTTATCTTGGTTTGATTTTTTTACATCTCAAAAACCTGGCATTTTAATAGGGGTGTATAGACTTTTTATATCCATCAGACCTGCCCAAAATGCTGCTGCTGGCATTTTTTAAAAACTCAACAAATCAACCGCCAATAAACATTGCTGCCACCACCCAGTTTTTCACTATTACTGCTATGAGAGGCACACTATTGAAACCTCCAACTTAACTACAATGTCAGTTCTATTGTTGCTGCTATACTGCTAGCCACCAAATAGCTGATTAGTAACCCAGCTATCTGTGGCTCATGATTGTTTTAATGCATCAATGTGGCCCTTTCCCCTCCATGAGTTGGACCTCCTGCTATAGATTTTTCTCACAATAATGCATTGATGCAAAACATAGGAAAAGTATAAATGTTATAAAAACAATAACAAAAACAATGGTAAGAAAAGGTCAAACAGTTACTAGTTTTCAAAGGTAAAAAATAATTGTTTCTCAAATCTTTTGAGAGCCAGGAGCTGAATAAACATTGTGGAAGCAGATTTCATAATATCATAAGTGCAACAGAAAAAATCATGTTTCTATATCAACAAATATAGAAAAATAGTAAAAAAAAATAGAAAGTTCCAATTAGATTGTTTGATATAATGAAGTCCCAGACTATTCAGTACTTTAAAAACCAACAACCAGCTCTTTGAAATAGGATGAAAATTAGTTTCAAAAGGAACCCTCACTGCTAGAATATGACTAATAGCAGTCAAGGATATGTAGATGATTTATAAATTGGAGCTGAATAAATGCATTCTGCACAATAGAAGTCACTTCAGATTGCTATTACTCATATTTCAGATTACCGTGTCATTCCAATCCGACAGCATTGCCAGGCCCACATACTTAATATTGTAGAGATAACTCTGTTCCTAACAGACATTTCTATAACCAATTTATAATACTGATGCTTACATTATGATCACCTTATATTGGTTAAGCTTGTTATGGTAAAGTTCATGTCTGGAGTTGCCAAAAAGAAGAATCGTAGCTGAATTAAATTCTATTTCAGCAGAATATCCCAAAGGAGGACATTTATTGTGGATAGTGGAAATGAAAAATGTCACATCAGTGAAGGATGGGATATGTAATCCCTTTATTTCTCAGATATCCCTATTCCCATCTTGTAAATTTCATGTTTTTACTGCTGATAATACTCATGATTGGATCATTTATTTGTGGATGGATCTTTATTTAGAATCATGTCCCTAATATCAACAAAAATATCCAAATTTCTCCAAACCACTTGGAGCCAATGTAAGCCAATGGGATGTGAAATACAATCCTGAAGTATAAGGAACAACAGTGCCTTAACTTTATTTTCTGGAACCTGCTTTTTAAAAAAATTAAGGGAAGAAAAATTAAAATCAGTTGTTTGCTTTTAAACCACATATAATGTATTAATCATAAAGTGACATCCATGCAAGTATTTTGGAAAACATGTTGCAAATTAATGAAGACAACAATTACATAATTTTGTAATAACTTACTGTTTATTATTTGGTTCTTTAAATCTATGCTTTAATTGCATTTTGGACAATCAAACAATTACATAGCATAAAACTGCAGAACAAGCATGATGTCATATACCTTCTAAAAAGCTCCTTTCTCTGTTCCATAACCCAAGGTCTTCCATAAAAACCTGTAAGAAATTTTGAAGGTAAAATTTAAGTATTAAAACTAGTTTGAAATAATTAACCTTCACAATAGAAAGCTTTGACCAAATGCGTTTTCATAATATTCATATAAAATAGAATTTATAATCTTCTCTTGCCTACCTAATTTCTGCACCTGTGAGAAACAGTTGAAACAGAAATCCTATGTGAACAGATGTAACAGCAGATGGAGTGTACCACTTTGAAGAACAAGAGTGGAATTTACGAATTCTCCTGGACTGATGGTTCAGATTACAGTAGCAGCTAAGAATTATTTTCCCTTATGATTCTATGCTAAATAAGTATCTTATTTGAAGACGTTTGATCTTAACCTCAGTTACCCATGCATATCTGGCAAGAACATTTTAATATGCTGTATGACTGCAAAGCTTCTCCTAGTTTGATCAAGACCATATAATTGGTTTTTTATTGTGTCATCTGAATTGTTTGCCAAAACAAACCGTTATTTGAAAGACTGCTTCATCCATATTACTTACCAATGGTTTAAGATTCACAACAGTATTCCTTCTTACAAACCCATACTAAAGTACTTAGCATGGGTGACATAAAGATTTTCTCTAGTAATAGCAACCTATTTTAGAAATTTTAGAAACAACTAGAATCTAAAAGATTTCATCATTTCAGTTTTTTTAAAACTTAAATGATTCATTTTTCTTTGGGTATTCTATTACATTGCTGAATTGCTGCTTTTTAGTTTATTAGATTTTTAGCCTCCCTTTATTACCATATAAGTAACTCAAGATGGCATACATAATACTCTTTCCTCCTCCTATTTTCCCCACAACAACTCTATGAGGTGAGTTGGGCTGAGAGTGTATGACTGGCCCATCTGTCATCCAGCTTTTTCGTTAATTTTATCTTGGAAAGGTAAAGGTAGCTTGAAGATGTTTAGTATTTTAAAAAATAAATAATAGCACTCAAAAATTATGGAAAGATTCATTTAAAAAGTAGAAGTCATTCAATTAGTTTTGCCTTAAGCAATTTAGAGCTTTATAAATGAATTGAACTCAAAGGCAACTTTAAATAAGGCTAATTCAAGACTGTCATTATATACCCTGCAAAATGTGTATCAGTCAACAATATAACTGCCATATTTTGCAGTACCTGTACATTAATAATAATAATACTTTTTAAACACTTCAGGGCAGCTTTATATAACAAAAATAAACAATTAAGGTATATGAAGGAATATCCAGCTGCCACTTGATCTTCCAATAGCAGCCTCAGAATCAAGATTATTGCAAAATTGCACATACAGTTAAGGAATACACTAATAATAAGGTTTAATGGTGTAAGAGGCATTGGAGAATTAATCTATAATCTAATCCTCCAACTTTTCCTGGATTTGTCCCAATGTATTTGGATAAAAATAAGCTTTTGAAATAATGTCTATCTGAAAATCGGTTCTAATGCATTGATATTCGTATTAGTTCCCATAGCCACATCTTCTCCCACAGACCTCCATGTGGCTACTCAAAACGCTAGTGAAATTTTTTAACATTGTTACAAGTCTTCATTAACTCTCAGAAATCACCTCTTGTTCTGATCTTGTTTTCATACCAAGTCTTCTAGCACACATCCTTTAAAGATGGAAGCTTCTAGCATTGTGAGGGTCCTCTGAGGTGAAAGTGGAAAAATATCTTCCAAAATCACAG
Organism: Protobothrops mucrosquamatus; assembly: GCF_001527695.2. NCBI lineage: Eukaryota > Metazoa > Chordata > Lepidosauria > Squamata > Viperidae > Protobothrops > Protobothrops mucrosquamatus. Next base: position 1,129,920 of record NW_015386520.1, read on the forward strand.
ATTATGCTTCTTCAGATACTGTATTTTGTCCTGACTGGATCAATGATTACTTTAACTACTAATCTCAAAAATGTGAATATTAAAAAAAAAATAGGATTGCTATCACCAATCATAAGGTGCTCAATCCAAATAGCTAAAGAGACAACTCCATCTCCCAAAACTGGGAGGAATATCTATTTCTATATACATCAGCTCACCAACAAAACAATGTATGTTTTTATTATTTGCCACCTTTCCTTTCTAATGGCCATTCTGTATTTTTTTCTTCATCCTGTTTATAAAATCATCCCAGCATAATTTACAATAACTGCTACTTATAATACAAAATGTTTATATTAAAATAGATTGAAATATTTAAGTTCCTAAAGTTATAAGCACAAAAATTTCAATAATTGTCAGCATGGAAGCTGTTATGCTCCTCAGGTTGTCAAAATCATCAATCAGTCATTAAGTTTCGTATTCTAAAAAAGGCAGAGGGAAGGATTAAATCTATGCATTGCATTCCAGTTTACCTATACTTTAGCACAGTGGTGGCGAAACTATGGCATGGGTGCCAGAGGCGGCACTCGGAGCCCTCTCTGTGACACATGTGCCATTGCCCCAGCCTTGCCTCCCCCCCATGACCCCCTCCTCTCCAGCAGCCCCCCTGAAGGAGAGTCGCTCCAGAGCGTGGCCCACATGGAGCAGAGCAGCCAAGGACATGGCAGCCAGGCAGCGTAGACAAGACTCTGCCCTCACACCCCATCATGCAGTTGATGCTGCAGAGCGCGGGCAGAGGGTGTGGTCGCCATAGTGCTGCTGGGCTGCCTGGGTGATCTGCTGCGGGCCCTGGAGGCGAGTGGTCCTGTGGGCAGGCGGGGCAGGGGCGGAGCGGGGGCGGGGCCAGTTTTGGGGCACTCAGTCTCTAAAAGGTTTGCCATCACTGCTTTAGCACATGTGCAGTTGAATACACATGTGCAGTTGTAAGCACATATTACAACTTCAATTGTTAATAATGTTTTCAATATACTGGGATTGATGTGATATTTACTGCACATCTGGAAATATTTGCTAATCATCCAAATTCTATTATTCCATTCCTGAAGTTTGCACAAAACAATTAACCTAGATGCATCTTCCTCCATATTAACCATATTACAATAATTAAACAGAAGCTTATTTTTTCATCTTTATGTATCACTGCTTCTCTCTGTTCTGAGACAAATACTTTGCTATAGCGCAAACCAATAAAACAAACGGTAACTGCAGCCAATATGGTTACTATGTGGGTAGAAAGAAAACCAATCCAAGATTTCAATGATATCCTTAGCTATATGTTTTAAGTTCACTCTAGAATAGAAAATGGTACAGTACCTAAGCAAAAATATTTCCTAAACCTGCAGTAGTCTATTTTTGTAGGCAACAGTAAATCTAGTAATTATATAGGCCTTTAATTTTAAAATAACCAATTATGTATTTCCCATATCCAGTGAACGCACCTTGAATTAGTCATTTTAAAAATAAAGTTATTGCTTTCAATGCATAGAAAAAACAAAAACCAAAGATAACAAAATATCAATACAACACATATATATTGCAATTCATAAATAAGAAAATCTCAGTATTTTTAGTAACTGATTAAAACGAACACATCAGCCTTTGCTTAGGAAAAAGTCTGAGAAAATGAGTAGATATTAATTAAAAAATTTATATCAGGCTTCATAAGCGATCATGGATGAGCACAAATCTACCCTATCAAACATGTTTATTAGATGTAGTTAACACTATAGCCCAGGGGTAGTCAACCTTGGCTCTTTTATGACTCGTGGACTTCAACTCCCAGAATTCCTGAGCCAGCACAGCTGGCTCAGGAATTCTGGGAGTTGAAGTCCACGAGTCATAAAAGAGCCAAGGTTGACTACCCCTGCGTATAGCCTAATGGGAACAATCTGCTAAATATTCAGAAAGTTTGCAGCTCAGACAATTAATCTTCAGAGGATGCACCTACCTCTATATTATTTTGTGTTTTCATCCATCTTATCTATAGTGCTGTAACATATTTTTTTTTAAAAAAAGCATACATAAAAAGCCCTTCGCAAACAATTCAATCTGTGGCTCTTCTTTTAAAAGACTTTAATTTCACGCCTGATGGCATGTTAATCATCATCGGGCTTCTGCCAAGCTCACCGAAAGCGACCAATTGAAACTGGGGAGAAAAGGAGCCAAGTTAACCTCCACCGCCGCCAGATTTTACTGGTAGGGCGGAGTCAGGCGCTACACAAAGAGGTAAAGAGTAAGGAAGGCAGGAGGGGGAGCACCGCTTTGTTCAATGGCGGGTCCTCTTTCTCAGCGCTCTTTATCGTGACCCAGCCCCGGGTCCCTCCCGTTTCCGAGATCTCCCCATTACCTTCCACAACGCCGCAGAGGAATCGCCGTGCTCCCGCGCTGCCCACAGCTCCGGAGCCACTCTCGGGAACCTCTTCTGGGCCCGAGGGGTCCGGTCTGGTAGGGGGCGACTCACTTCGGGGTGAGGAAACGGCCGTAGAACTAGGAACGGACGCGTCCTGGGGTTCCCCCCGGGTTTCAGCGACCATCCCAGCCAGATCCACTCCAGGGCTGCCGTCCGCCGCCATCGCCCTTCCCTGCACTCTAACCAGGGTAGGTTGCGCTTGCGCGGAGAAAACCAGCCCCAACCGGTCCAAGCCGGAACCAACCGCTCCGCTCCCTTGATTTCCAACCGGGACCGCGGTTGGTGATCACGTGCAGCTCCACCTCTCTTCCTCCGCGCGCCAGCCAAAAAACACGAACCGCGAACAAGCCACTCAACGCAACACTGGCTTCGGAGAATGAACGGACTATTGTAAGGGTGGGGGGCAGAACTGACAGAGAAACCTTACAGCGCAGGCGTGAGGGGTCTAGCAGACGACTAACTGCGCATGTTTAACAGGGTCAGAGGAACAGGGACGCGCTTGTACGCACGCGCAAAAATGAAGCCTCGCTCAACTGCGCATGTGATAGGCGTTGGCTTCGCAGCAAGGCATTAAAAGCGCATGCGTAGTTACTGGACAAATTCCGGGGGCGGTACGGCGCAAGTGAGAAGGAAAATAAACAAAGTAGCCGCTATTAAAGCGCAAGCGCAGAATTTAAAGCGGGAAAGGGAGCGATCATTTTGTTTAGGCGAATGTTGTCCAAGGGGGTGGAGTCTTGGGCAGGCTGAAAGGTTCAGCGCCTTCCTTCCGCATTATTTTCGTTTGTAAGCGGTTGAGGAGGAGGAGCCGTTTCTTACAGTATTTTGTGTCTGGTTGCTGAGCAACATTATCGGCGCCTAGGGAAAACTATTGCATACCGTCGGCCGTTTAACCTACAAGTTAAAAAATGAAGTAACTCAGCAATACGTATTAGAAATATTATGTTTCACCGGTAAACCAGAAAGCTTTTCGATTGCCGTGTTTTTCAGCTGTAAAAAAAATCCCGTCACAAAGCCTGGAGAGTTATCGGCTGCCAAGCAGCCCTGAGATAGAAAAGCGGCATTAATTTGTTTCGCTTATTCAATAATTTCCCTCTAATTTTCAGCGAAGAAGCTTGTCTCACCACTACAAATGTGTTGCCTAAATATATACTGCTCAAAAAAATAAAGGGAACATTTTACCATGGAACTGAAGGGGTTTGCGTTCCCTTTATTTTTGAGAGCAGTATATTATCTCTTATTCTTGTCCAAGCCGGGAAAAAAGTAAACTTTCCGACTCCAGATCTACTGCTACCGTAGTAACTCAGGATGTTTTTGGCAACTTCGCAATTGCCTTCTGTGATTGTTTTTCTTTTCGACCTCGCTGGCAAGCCGGTAGCCCTGAGTTTCCTTAACACGGGAGAAAGGGCAATGCTGATGAAAACTATAATAGTTTGGGTGGATGAGAAGGAACGAGGAGAGAATCTAGGAGTTCATTAGTAAAATACCAATCTAGCTAATTTAATTCTGTTAATTTGATAATCGTTGGATATGTGTGTGTGCTGGAAAGTATATATGATATGTTCACCAACTTGAGTTATTTATAAAAACAAAGGGGTACAAATAAACAGCTAGAATGGTAAAATACTTAGTACCCCTGATACTGTTTATATCATAGTATTTACATTTGCAGTAATTTTATATAGTTACCAAGGTTCAGTGGAGCAGGGGATACTAATGCTTTGAAATAAAATAAATATTACCTAATGTCAAGTACTGATAATAATAGATTGTAATTGGCAGGAAAAAAATGTTAAAAATAATCATTCCTTGAAAAATTGCTTGGAAGGTTGGTAATCTGAAGGTAATACGCCATTGGCCTAATTTAGAAAGAAATCCCTCAAGATTGGCTGCTGTTTTCTTGCAAATTACAGTATTGCAAATTACAGTATGTTGAGTGTGTAGCTTTGGACTCATGGATCTCCATCTTCCCCGCCTAAATTCAATCCTTTTGTGACTTTTCAAGGTTGAGAATTCAGAACAGGTAAAAAAAATCTGGAGTCTAGTAAGCATCTTTTCCAATTAATACAGTTTATTAAAAGGCATAAACTTTTGTGAGCTGCAGTTTCATCAGCTGCATAGTGCATCCTACATAATTTATGTAAGATTTAAATTTGTAGCTGGAAAAGTTTTTTTTCTTCTAGACTGACACTTATTTTCCAGTTCTGAGAAGAAAATTGAAATAAACTATCTTTTCCTTGATCCCTAGGATTGCAAATAACTCCAGAATATAGATTTATGCATTATAGTTTTGAAAATAGAAGTGACTTATCAATTCTATATCAACATAAGTTTCACCAGCTTGTGAGTTAATAGCATAGCTATTTAGTTTTTGCATTCTTTGATTTTGATGTACAAAACAAGAACTTGCACCTTATTTGTTTTTGGATACTTATTAAAGAATTCTCATACTTTAGTTTCTTTTTTAAGAATTAAAAAAGAACTAAACAATTCAAATTGTTAGTATATGAATGAAATATTACAATATCACAGATTTTTTTCATTCTAGGTTTCTTTGCTGATTATTTGTTACACTTTGTCATTTCTGCAGAGCTGATTAGATCTGTTAGGATGGAAACAAAGCACTTAGCAAGTAAGTAAGTGATGTGAGACAAACCTACTGCTGTATCACAAACATACTGCATTGCCAATCAGGTAAATTCCTAATTTTAACCATTTTGGGTCAACCTTTTTTTCCCCCTGCATGTATCTGCAGCATGGATAAGAAGGCCTAGTTGGCATATTGTCGATTACTTTTGGTAACATGTTTGCAGTGAAGCAGGGAAGGTACATTATTATTTCTATCATTATAAAATAATATATTTACCATTAGTTGTCTTTCCCTTCTAGGTAGATGAATTCCCACCTAAGAAATAAAATGGGTGGCAACCTGGCAACATTTCTATTTTTGCTGACTATCCATTAAACAGGCATGGGGAAAGAATTACAGTAAGATATTTTGTATAAGTCAGTGTGCTTATAAATTCCTAATTTGAGACCCTCATAACTGGCACTTTGAGAAATATACCCCCTCACATACTCCTATACATGAGCAATAGTTGGACAGGGCTTGAGGAACCAGTCTTCAGATTGCCTTGAAGTTGCTTGGATACCTTACATTGAATCAGTCTAACCTACTTCATAATCCTGTAAAAATAAAATGGTTGCAGCATGGAGAATTTAATCATATCATGTATTCTCTGCTGAGTTTCTAGAGGACTGTCAGAGTATAAATGAAAGAAAGAAGGAAAATTCCAATTTGGAAATTGTTTAGAAGCACTTCAAAAGGCAACAGATCATGGTAAGCTTTAGCAATTTGATTAGGTAAAACCCAAGTTAGCAACATATTTCACAAAAATGGGGTGTACTATAAATGCACTTTTAAAGGAAATAAAATGGATCATAGTTTATTAGAGGAAAAGAATCATGGAATCTTGAGCATCTGCATGATTTATGCAGTTGGGATTTAATGCATAAAAAGAAGTAAAATAACAGAATATTGAATTGTATTATGAAATAAAATTTCACAACATTTAATGAGCCCTGGCAAAAGGAAAATAGAAGTTGTGGCTGCATAGTTTCCACGTTTGTTATAGAGATCATATGTATATTTGCATAAGTTTACACAGCATGTTCATCAAGAAAGATGTAGATGCTGTACTGAGATGTTTTGGACCTAAATAATCTTTTTGCAGACAAATTGTGAGACAGTGATTATATCTGTACTGATAATGTCTAAAAGTACAAAATGGAACCGAGTTTCATCAGTCATTAGAAGTGTTCTAATTATGACTGTAATGGCAGTATTACAATACAAAATATAGTTAAAATCTACTGTATTAGAATCTAATTTGGGGAATCAGAAGTTTCACTTGTCAAAAGAATCAGAATCAAATATTAAAACAGCTACTTATTCCCTGCCAAAGGGCAAAGGGAGCTAAGCCTATAAATATAACCAACAGGTATTAAAACATTTTTATATAAAATCTGTAAAATTGATTATAATGCATTGTGCTATACTTTAGAAAGCAGGCTTTAGATGGAATTTTTATTAGAAAATCTCATAACCTTATAGTGAAACAGGGAGATGAACCAATGTAGAAGGGACACAAAAGAGAAAAAGGGAAGAGTAAATATTCCCTTTGAAGGACATAATACCTCAAAACTCATTGTGAAAAGAACATAGCAAAGCAAACAGTAGTAGAAGCTATGGTGTTTGTACATAACCATTAGGTGTGCATTTTATTGTTATATCTGATTGTTATTATACAAAATATATACAGATGAAAATGCAAAGCTGATAGCAGAGCTTCTGCAGTGAAATTAGGCTGCTTGGTCCCACTACTGATTGTAATGACAGACAGGTAGAAGGAAGCAGCTAGTATGTGAGTAAGGAACAGTCAACAGCATCATCAGTCTCAAACTTCCAGAACTGAACACAGCCCCACACATGTGTTTAACATCTACTCAAAGCATACTGTAAAGCATACTGTAATATGGAGACATATTAAATCAATATGTCAGGATGAAAGATAGATTAGAGCAGACTTTTGCATACTAACCCCTCCAGATGTGTTGAGCTATCCTATCATCCGCGTCTACTCTAGTGGACTGCTGATTGGCAGTGATAAGACTTGAACACATCTGGAAGGACCAAATTAGGAAAGAATTGTATAGGTTTCAGAGTCAGTTTATGAACCAAATCAAGTTAATATGATGGGGAAAATAGCAAATGTAATGCCAAATGAGAAGGACACATGACATCATGTTTTATAAAATAATTGGTTCATGTAATCATAATTTCTAAAGCAAACTCTCACTTTACCCATAAACATGCATCTGCAGAAGTGATAGTAAATTCATAAATTGTGCCATCCATAATTGTGAAAACTTACTTTATTGGATATTAGGAAGACAATCTGCATTCACTGAAATTTTATATGTAGCCTAAGACACTATTTTCAAATGTAAAACACCCTTGCACGGAGAATTGCTTCCTCAAACGGGGATAGAAGCCCTTATTTTAATCTGATGGCAAAAGAGCTGTAGAGTTCATTGTGATCAGAAAATGGATGTGGAGTTCCTTATTTGCTCCCAGGATAACTTCCCATAGATCTAAAATTGCATCTGAATTAAGAGAAAAAAGAGGAACGAGTTCACCTGTATGTGCAACAAACTGTGATGATGTCAAAATGATGATAAGGTTCATAATGGTGTCATCACATAACTGTTGCAAATATTTTATTTATTTATTTCATAGATTTATTTAGCCACCCAGCTCACCCATAGCAACTCCAAGTGGCAATTTTGTACACTACTTAAGGTCTAATATCTGACACAAGTAAAGTGTGGCATTTACATTATGACATCACAATGCACATTTCTTCATTTCCCCTCTCTCCTTCTGTAAATGAGATATTGTGGTAAAATGTGGGACAGACTTGCAGGAGGGGTCTTTCCCAAGGAGAAAATCAGTCTGGAATCCTTGCTATGCAGGAAGAAGACCAGAGCGGATCCTCTGTAACCTTTCATAGGGTATATTTAATAGTTACGCAGATTGTGCTTTAGTCGGGCAAGATTCCTGTCTATAGGCCAGCAACAATAAAAGTACGCTGAATAAATCCTGGTGGTGTTCTTGGTTCCAAGGAATCAGTATTACAATTATATCTATGTCCTTGGGAGTGGGAAAATATCGTCTGCTGATAGTGAAGGCAAGACTGTAATGGGTTGGATGATAAATTGGGCTTTATAAGTATTGGCAATCTTACATTCTTTTGAATAAGAAATATATTCTAGTTAGGCAAAATAAAAATAAATTATTTTGATAATAGTACAAGACCGTGGTGGCGAACCTATGGCATGTGTGCCACAGGTGGCATGCAGAGCCCTCTCTATGGGCACTCATGCCGTCGCCCCAGTCCTAGGCCTTCAGCTGTGTTTTATAAAACCTTTTTGCTTTTGGTCTCCGCCGCCATGTGCAAAAAAAAAAAAAAGGTTCAATCAATCAATTTCAACTTCTCGCGGGGAAAAAAAGATCTCGCAAAATTGGAATTGATTGATTGAACTTTTTAGTCCCACCCAGTCTGCCGTTACCACCGCAGCCATGCCCGCCCAATGGGTCATGCCCACCCAATTGGCCACATTCACCTAATGGGCCACGCCCACCCGGCACCCGACGATATATAAGTGGGTTTGGGGTTGCAGTTTTGGCACTCGGTCTCTAAAAGGTTTGCCATCACTGGTATAAGAGAATGATACACAGCAGTCATATCTCTATCCCTTTTGGCTGAGGAATTCCTCTAACACAAATATCAGAGGCTACTCCTCTGATTTTGCCCCACTTATATTTATCAGCACCAATTTAAATATCTTGCCCCCATGATGCATTTCTCCATATTAACTGTGAAACATAAAGTATAGCTTTTCCTCATGCTGTTTGTGTTGAGCTTCCATATCACATGAAGACATTTCTGTCCCTAGCAGTAATGGAAAACTTAAATATGACAGTAATATGCTGTGCGTGTTAAATTGAATGGCCACTATATGGAACCAGCTAATTCTAATGACACCATATACCCATTATAGCACATATCTCTTTAGGCAACTGTTGTGAGAAAAAATTAGAGAATAATAAACAGGTATTAGTAAGGCAATACCAATTGTTTTGGCTGACCTGAGTGGCCATTGGAGATGGTCAGGGAACTGAAGTGATTTTTTTTCTTCTCCCCCACTACTATTTTGGGCCTGAGAATTAAAGAACATCATTTGAATCGACTTTCATCTGAGGTTAGTCCAACAGAAGTATGGAAGGAGATTGCAGAAATGAAATATGGAAACTAGGAAAATACGCTTAAGTAGAATAGTTTTTCTTATATCAAATAAAAGAGAAAATAACAAAATATTAAGAAAATGTTTCTTTGAAAAAAATTAAAACATCTTAATGGGTGATACTAAACTTTCTCCAGAAGCAGACTCCAGTGATCTTAATAATATACGTATGATGGCATAATGCAGGGGTCTTCAAACTTGGCCCTTTTATGACTTGTGGACTTCAACTTCCAGAATTCCTCAGCCAGCGTGCCTGGCTGAGGAATTCTGGGAGTTGAAGTCCACAAGTCATAAAAAAGGGCCAAGTTTGAAGACTCCTGGCATAATAGATTAGCAAAATGTAAAATAATCTCAAGGGGAAGAGCCATATGTGGCTACAGTGCACATGGCAGTCTGTTTGCATAGCTAATAAATCCTGAGCCAGCCAGTTCCATTTCTAGACTCAATCCAATATTTCCTGCACTTCTTTTGGAGTCCTGAAATATTTATTCCTCTTGCAATCCGTACAATAGAAGTCCTTGAAGCTTGCTTTGTGTGACAAGTTACCCTAATACATATTAAGAGCTGGGAGAAAAAAATCTGAAACTGAAAAAGAAACATCTGAAGTTACCACGACTGATTATTAAGAGGAAATACCAGTGCAGACCGCCAGTAAAAAAGAAATGTGGATTAAATTTAATATTTGTATATTAGAACAAACCATTTATTTCAGGGGATGAAAAGATGAAAAATAGCCATCTATTTATTAAATATTAACTGTTGCATACTTCTCAATCTAGTGCCTTTCATTTATTAAGATTGCAACTTCTATAATATGGTTGTGCTGATTGGGAGTTCTTAAAAGCTGCTGTAGTAATAATTCTGCAGGATTTCTTCAGATGCAACACTTTTTTTCAGATGTATAATAGCCCAGTCAATTTGTGGGCATCATTTTGGGGAAAGGCTAGTATATAGTGATAACAATATACTTTGGTATTTTCTTGGTCTGTTATGATTCAGTTTTGCATCTGTTAGAATTTTCATGTTTGCTGCTTGTTTTCTTTTTGAATTTAAATATCAAAGCCTACCTATTTTCCTATTGCCTCTTATCTTGATTCAGTATAATATCTTCATTACTTTATTCCCTCATGCTGGGCATCTTTCCTCTGGTCTATTCAGAATATCCCAAGTGGTCTCATCTCTTGCCATATTACATTTTCCTTTAAATTGACCTTCGTCAATATATTCAGTGTTACGTTTCTTCTCTTTCCTCATATTTTTACTCCATATTGCTTCTCTTCCTTTTTCATGTAGTTTCCATGTTGTACTCCTGAGTTTACACAGCTGTTCTATTATCAGCACCCTTGTATTTATTTTTATTTTTACTTAAACCCTTTAAAAAAGGCTTCACTTTTTTTTCAAAGTGCTTTATAAATAATAAATAATAAAATAGGTTTTATCCACTTGTTCCTCTACTAATGATTTCCCTAGCACATCCCCATTACTACATCCCTGTTGTGCCTATTCAACATGTCTGTTATGTTGCTGTTATGTTCTGTATAGAACCTGGCATGCTCTGAAGTTGTTCGTTGTTTGTAATGCTTTGACAACTGAAGGGCCCATGGGCTGTTTAACAAAATCATAAAAATAACCCTTTGCACGTGCTAAGGGAAAGTTCCTTTACAGAAAAAGGAGATTGTTGGCACAGGAGAGGAACACCCAGGTGTATCTCCCTCTATTTTCCCAATAGATTTTTTTCTATTCCTCTCATGTGGGTTCCCCCTTCCATTCAACACTACTTCTGCTTCTAATCTGTCTATCCATATAATTCAAAGACAAGGCACAATGTTGAATTTTGCCCTAATCCCACGAGTCCAGAGCCCTCACACATGGATATTACCATGGCATTAAGAATATTGCTATCCAAAACTTTTAGCTGATCCCTTTGTTTCTCATTTAAGGATACTGGAGCTCTTGGTACTTCTGTAGAGTATCTAGCTGCAGAAAGTAATTAATAGTAATATCATAACATCATCATCTGGTGACACATCCAGTGAGACTTCATAGAATTTTTTCTTAGAATAGAATAGAGCTGGAAGGGACTTTGGAGGTTTTCTAGTCCAGCCCACTGCTCAAGCAGGAGAACCTATACCATTTCAGACAAGTGACTGTCCAACAGATTTAGATTCCATTCTGACCTAAACATTTCTACTAAGTAAATTTCCCTGTTTCTAGTTCCGTTTGCACCTTATTTACTAAGTCAGGGAGCAGTGAAAATCTTTGACCCAATTATTTGGTTAAGCACTTTTTCTCTGAATAGCAATTTGAACATAATTTGTAACTTATCTCCTGATTTCTAAAAAAAGGTAATAATTCTTTTGCACTTAAGTCTGGAGTGATACAAAGTATCCACACTTTGTGTGTGTGTGTGTGTGTGTGTGTGTGTGTGTGTGTGTGTGTGTGTGTGTGTGTGTGTGCAAAAAAAAAGAACTTTCAGAGCAAAATACCATTCTTCTGCAGTTTTCTCCAGAAAAGCTGAGTTCAGTTGAATGTAACAGCAGAACTGCAAGATATCTTAACACTGAAAAATATTGCCTCCACTTGTTGGAAGCATTAGAATATTACTCCATGTGCTGTGAGAACCTTGGTGCAAATCAGATGGACTCCCTTCCCTGAAGGTAAGAGTGCATTTACAAGAGTTTTTAACAATTGATGCTTACATTGCCATTTGAGGGTGTGAAAGCCCTAATGTGGGATCATGGGGTTGCTGTGATTTTGAGAAGTCTTTAAGGAAAAGCATATAGTGATAGGTCAGTGCAGTTTTTTGAGGGGAGGCAATTCATTTTGCAGTTAATTTCCCAGAATAAGAGCTTCTAGGACACGCTCCTTGCCTAGCCTTATTGAATCCAAACAAAGACTCCCATTTGATTCCCCTTGTAGGGATTCCCCATCCCACCCCAGTTGGATCTTGAGTACATGAGGATTGTCTCCACAAAATGGGCCTGCTTTGTCCATGCAGCCAAGGGAAGAGTGCCTCAGGGATACACCAAGCAGAGAAGCCCTGGTGTGTATGTGACGGTCTTGGCTCCAGGTGTGGTCAGCTAGATCACATTGTCAAAAAGCTTCATGGAACACATGATGTTTTCATCCTGCCAGAGAAAAGATGGAATCGAGGCCTTAGTAAAAGTGGGAAATTAAGAAGGTATAGCTTTACTGTTACTAAAAAATTTGTTTCAGCACTCTTTCCTCACAACCTGCCTTGGCTGAAGGAGTATTTTCCAACTTCTTCACTTTACTCCCCCAATTGCACCACAATAGTATTAACATAAATCCAAAGCTAGTAGTGAAATATCACTACCTGATCTCACTGATGGTGGTGATAAAAAGTTCTCATCTATAGAGCAAAGAATAGGACTGGCTACACACTTTTTCTTTATTCACTGCTATAAAGGATTAAAATGCCAGAAGGATAATGGTGTTACCTTCTGACAGGATTCAATGAATTCATCGATAGTCACCACACCATCTCTGTTCCGATCCATTTTCTGAAATGTAAATGAAAATTGATGAAGAAACAAAGTAGTTTCCTAGGAGACTTTCAAATGCAGAGAAATACCCTATAATATCTTAACACATTTTCAGCCTAGAGACAGCTGGTCTAGCAACATGTCTATGATCTGAAAAGCCCCACCAGTAGAAAATGGCTTTATATCTCATTATTTTGAAAATATTTTAAGGCAGAAAAGCCTTGGCAATTTTAAGATTTGTGAACTTCCAACTCTCAGAATTTCCCAACCAGCAAGGGAGTTGATCCACAAGTCTTAAAGTTACAAAGATTGGACACACCTGATTTAAGGAGACAGAAACAATCAAGTTGCTAAAAAAGTTCATGAACGTAATTATAGGAATTATACTATGGGCAGGACTAAGACTGAAGGAACCAAAAGGAAAGGGAAAAGTAGGAAGAGGCTTTGTCCTCCCAAAAAGCAGACCAAAGTAATACATACTCTTGACCGTGAAAAGGTTTCCACAGGTAAAGTGCAGGATACTGACATGGAAATATTCTGATACTAAGCTTACCTGGAAAAAATTTTCCACATGTTCCTGGGGTGCCTCTTCTCTCATGGCTGGATAAGTGTACTTGCCCATCATGTCATAAATGGATTTCATTATATCCAACATTTCCTAAAAGTCAAAACACTGAATTATTAGCCAAGATGGCCAGCAGATTCTTACTGAAGCAGATTCAGCGAAGTTCATCATCTTCTGGCCTTACTGATTTCTGTTACTGTCTGTACCTCTTTGGTGATACAGCCATCTTTGTTCAGATCATAGAGATTGAAGGCCCAACTGAGCCGATCATCTATAGTGCCACGGAGAATAATGGACAAACCAGCCACAAAATCCTGCAAGAGAAACAAGGTGATGAAGAAAGGATGAAATACAGTCTAAGCATTACTGCAGCTGTGATATGCTGCAGGAATGTAAAGTAGATCCAGTGACCACATGCAGTTCATTTAGTGACTGTTCAGAGTTACAATGGCACTGAAAAAAGTGACTTTTGACCATTTTTCGCACTTATGACCTTTATAGTATCCTCATGGTCACAAGATCAAAATTCAGAAACTTGGCAACTGTCTCATATTTATGACAGTTGCAGGGTTCCAGGGTCATATGATTACCTTTTGTGACCTGCCAAGCAAAGTCAATGGGGAAGCTAGATTCACTTAACAACCATGTCACCAACATAACAACTGCAATGATTCACTTAACAACTGTGGTAAGAAAGGTCGTAAAATGGGGCAAAACTCAATAAGAGTTTTGCTTTGCAACAGAAACTGGTTGTAAGTTGAGAAGTACCTGTATAGACTGATAGATTCTATCTATCCATTTATGGTAGAAAAGAATATTTGGATGAAGATACAATTGCTTAAGATTGAGTAGTTTAATACATATAACACAGGTATAGGCAATTATTTCAACCTCTCCTTTAATTATACTTGCTGGAAATCTTTGGCATAGTTTTTGTCCTGTTTTTGTATTGTCAGTGATAAACACCCCTTTTAAAATATGCATTCTGTTGTGTGTTAAATCCTGAGGAACATAAATACAGATTCTTTTTTTAAATAGATATTTTATTAATTTTTTATAGTTACATATCTTTAGTGCTTAATAAACAATGTGTTGTCGGTTCACATATTTAACATTGATATTAATACAACTTCCATTTCTATTCTCTATTCCGCTTTTCTAGCCATTTATAAAAATTATTCCATGTTTGAAAATATTCTGTATCTTCTTTCCCTTTCATTTTCAATGTAAGCGTATCCATTTCTGCACAATCCAAAATTTTCCTAATTATATCTTCTTCTGATGGTGTTTCTTCATTTTTCCAATACTGTGCAAATGTAATTCTCATTGCTATTAATACATGTAATATTAAGTATATACATTTTTGTCATTGTTCTCTGTAATTATATCTAAGAGAAATAGTTCTGGCATAAAATCTACATGTTTTCTTAATATTTTCTGTAACCACATGTATTTTTGACCAAATTTGTTTTGCTTTAGGGCATGTCCACCAAAGGTGATATAGTACATGCCTGGCTTTTGCCTATATTTCCAACAGTTACTAGACAGATACAGATTCTGATTGTACCAGCAGATGACCTATTATTCAATGATTAGTTGAATGGCAAGGTTCAAAATTAGAATACAGAAGTATGTATTCCTTTAAAAAAAAATCTAACTGTAGACATGGTATTCATCTGAACACAACATTCTTGGAAGGCAAAGTGACTTCCATCAGCACAATTCTATTGTAGCCAATCTTTTTGGAGTGAGGTTAAAGGAGGTTAACTGCTTTTTTGCAAAGTTATGTTATTTATGCTTTAATTTGTCTATAAGAGTCCTGAGTATAACTGCTAAGATAAATAAAATTTCTTCAAAAATACTAATTACTCTGCAGAAGGCATTTATCCCTAGGCATTATTTCTACCTGCCCCATCAGATCCAGCAGAAGAGACATGCTATGGATCCCGTCAGTTAAGGAGTGTCATCTTGCAGGACCCAGGAAATGAGCCTTTTCTATTATAATACATCCCCTTTGGAACATCATTCCTTAGAAGAATAGATTAGACCCAACTCTGCTGGATTTTGTCAAGGCCTTGAAGAAGTGGTCCTGTTCCCAGCTGTTGGCTGCCCAAGATTGCCATGGTGAAATGCGCAGCCATAGAAACACACACACACACACACACACACACACACACACACACACACACACACAATAAATAAGAGTTGGTACAGTTGCTTTTAGTTTTGTGTTATAGGGGCTCACATATAAATAAATAAATAAGTACATGGAATCTTACCTCAAAGCTGACAGAGCCATCGTGATCAGTATCAAATGCGTTGAAAAGAAAAGTTGCATATGTACTAGAATCTAAAAACAGATACATCAAACCTAGTAAGAACTACCATGTATGTATATTTTAGTGGATTTTATTGAATCATTTGATTGTCAGGAAACTATTAGAGAAAATAGCTAAGCTGAAACTTTTTTGAAATTGTAGATACCATAACTTGATGATCTCTCGCTCTTAGATGCAAAAGATGTAGTTATTTCAACATTTACCCTCTTTTGTATACACAAGAGAATGTATTAATAGAAATACATATCAAATTAAGAATAGTTTTAGCAACAAGTGAGCAATAGTGTAAAAGTACTATTAAGACTATATCAGCAACCAATGTAGCATCCTGTTATTTCACTTTCTGTGAAACTAATTGAGAGAGCCATGCAATATAGTGTACTATCTTTTACATGCCAGAAAGGACATCTACAGAAAAAGTATGAAGGCCACAACTAAAAGTCTCCCAAAGTGGAGGATGAACATTTTATCACTATTCTGATCATGCTGGTGATACTCCATTAGAACTGAGAATACAGTATTCCAAGAATAATTGTGCACCTTAAGCCCCTCATTTTTCAAATATGAATCAATAGTTATGCCAGGTTAGAACTGGCATAATAAATTTATTTTAATTAAAGGAAAGTTAGAAGAAGGAAATAACACACCCAGCTATGGCAAAACTAGGATTTGGGGATAACAACAAGTATCACTTTTACAGAATTGTTCTGTGATACATAATCATGAAGTTGGTTTCAAAACAAAGCCTAGTTATTTGTAGAATCACCTGACTTTAACCCTTTCTGCCCATCCCACCCATTTTCACATGTTGGCCAAGCTCCATATCCTCTCCCTGAGGCAATGTTGTCTATTGGGATCTGTGGCAGATCCCTTGAAATGATCTCTTCCCTCTGAGTTTAAAATGGCCCAAAGACTGTCGGCCTCCCAGAAAGCTTTGAAAACCTGCTTTCTGTCCCAGTTATTGGGTCAGGATGATGAATAAATCTGTCTTCTGGAGCTGGTTGCTACTAACTTGATGTTATCCGATACATTGTTTATAGATAGCATATAATTCTGTGTGGTTTCTTGTTTGGTTGGTTTATATTTAATATGCACTATCCAAAGTCATGTGTTATGTGTCTGATTAATGAAACATTTCAAAGAACTTTCAGGCATTTTTTTTAACCTAAAAGCCTTTATTAAGGTTACAGAGATGTCAGTACGGCATGGTGGAATGCTAAGATCTGATTTTCCCTTCCTTTGCATATAACATTCCAGGCATTTTTCCCTCCCCTATTTTAGGGTCATGATTCACATCTTCCAATTAACTTGGAGGGCCAAGATTCACTTCCGATTCCTTTTTCCCGGGCTTTCCCTGTTGCCTGATTTAACTCTAAAAAATGCCAGACAGTTCTGCATATTGTCAAAGCAAGAATATACAGTATTTGCAGTGTTGACATCATGATTATATGAGTTGAATAACTATGTATATCTTTTAAATAAGGAAAATATCCATTTAACATCAAGGCAAAGAAAGTGGGCATATTTAAAAGTGCCACAATTGACAAAGTCACTATTCCTTTGATGTATGATCCAATGAACAGTGTTCACATATTTTTATTTTATCCTGTGAGGGAGGCAGAGGATTATTCCAGGGATATATGTTTGGCAATGAAGGTAAGGCAACTATAACTGAGGATGTAAAGTCTCTCATCTTTTATTTCCAACAACTGCCAGCTTACTCTTCTTACCTAGCTTTGCAACATTTCCAAAGTATTAGCTCTTCTGATGAAGGACTTACCTCCCTGTGGGAAGAATTGTGAGTAGATCTGCTTGAAGCTCTCTTCATTAACAATCCCACTAGGGCATTCCTATCAAATAGAAAAGTGTACATTGTTCACTAGTTGGAATTGCTAATCTACAGTATCCCAGGTGCAGCAAGCAGTGTAATCTATGAGAAACTGATTTTAGTTTCCCCATCAAACAATAAAAGAAAGAGGAATTCTCTCCTTTTGAAGAACTTGGATATTAGTTATCTCCTAGGCGTGTTGGCAGTGAACAACTGGGAAGGTCAAACTAGGGGCAACAAGTGTAGCAACCAGCCTTAGCATTGGCAATGAAATTATTAAAGTGGTGGATAGCTGCTATCTTTCAGGATCAACTATAAACAACAAAGGACCCAGCAGTCAAGAAATATGCTGCAGACTAGCATTTGGTAGGATAGGTAGGATGAAAATTTGATTTTTTTTTTGTTTCTTTGTTTTTTGGTGTCTTTGAGTCAGTGTTGACTTCTGATGACTATGTGGACAAATCCTTGCAGTTTTCTTGATCAGAGTCAGAATTTTGCCATTGCATTCTTCTTTGGTTGGGGAGAAGGTAACTGGCTCAAAGTCACCCAGCTAGCTTCATGCCTAAAGTGGGATTAAAACTCACAGTCTGCCAGTTTTTAGCCTGATGCTTCAATCACTATAGCAAAATGGCTCTCAAACTTGGTAGGATTGCAATGAAGATTTGAAAAAAGTATTTAGATGCTGTGACATGTTTATACCTGCAAAATTCAGAATTGTGTGGAAAAAGGTTTTCCCTGTGACACTCTATGAAAGCAAAAGTTGGACGTTAAAGAGGTAGGATAGAAAGAATATGGATGGTTTTGGAGTTGCAGAAAACTTCTGAGAATACCATGGAGGAAAATAAGAAAAGAAGAATATTGAATTACATGGAACTAAATGGTGTAACTGCAGCTTAATGTGAAAAATAATACAAAAATAGTACAAAGTCATCTGTATAACAATTATTCTTTGCTGTTCTATAACGTCTTTAAGCAACTTAATGTGATAAATATATAGCAGGCTTCATTTTTTTTTCTTTTTACTGCTGTGTATTATGTTGACTAAAATCAAAAGGGAGGTTTATGCCTCCTCCTTCAGCTGTAAAATTCACCCTTCACGTTCTGAAAAATATCTAAACTAAAATGGCAACAATGGAGGGTGGGTTTTTATCTTGCTTTAAACTGAAGAGAGAAAAGGAAATGTTGCAGATATAAAATTAATCCTTCTGCACTTACATACTGTGATCTTCTTCAGGTCTCCAAATAATGAAGAGAATGGGAGGATAAAGTAAAACTTGAAGAGTAGCTGAATGCAGTTTGACCTTCAGAAAGAGGGGGAGATATATTTGTTGGGAGTCCCAATAAAGACAGAAGATAGTACAGAGGTCAATTCTGAAGAGAAAACTGCTACCAGAATGTGGTATTAAGTTAGATAATCAGATAAAAATATCTTATTGCAAAAACAGGATTGCAGAATTGTTCAGGTTTTTAGGATATAAATAAGCAATTACCAATGGTATAATAACACAGGTATATAGTAAATAAATAATTATGGTGGTTCATTTAAAAAAAAAGCAACTCAAGAGAGGAAGGAAAGAAGGCAAAGAAGGAAATGCCAGGTAGAAAGGGGAGAATCTTTTCAACTCACATTCTTGAAGCCTCGGTATAAGACTTGTAGTTCTTTGCGGCTGAACTTAGTTTGTTCCTGTAGTTGTTCCAGACCCTCAGGCCGATGACAAACAGTGGCGAGTTCAAGCTCATCCTCTACGCTGTCTGTTGGAAAAAGAAGAACCTCAGAAGTATAGTAAGGCACAACCTCAGTCTCTTCCTCCCTTCCCTCACTCCATCTTCTTTCCTCTTGAAGATACTGATTTTTTTTCCCCAATCCTCAGACTGACACAAAAGGGCTCATTATATTTGACTGAACATAAGAATAAATGCCTCTTTTTTTAATTTTCTGGTAAAAGAACCTATTTTAAATATGTATGCATGCTACAGAACTTCTGAAGATACAGTCTTAAAATAGAGGCAAAATCAGAGCCCCCGTGATCACACCATAGGTTAGAGGAGGAGTTGACTTCTAGTCTATTCATAATAGAGCTCTATCAACCAAGTCCCCCTGTTTGTATTGCTTAAAAGGAATCAAAATGAGAAAAATAAATTTCAGGACAGGTTTAGATGGGAACTGGAGGCTATAGCTTACCCTATCATCCACGAGCACAAGAAATGAATAATATATGCTTGCCACTTCCCTGTACAATAATAACTTCGAGGATTTACATTCAATTACATGAGAAAACACATGAAAAACGTGGAATGTTGTTAGACTACCTAAGGCATATAAATCTACAAACAAGTGGGAGAAATATTTACAGTGGGCAGCAAAGCTACAAATATGCTTTGGATACTCAAAGAGCTGTTGCACCTGAAAGATATTCCTTCATTATCCAACTCTGCCCTAAGGCCATACTCAACAGTTTCTTAGTGATTTAATGCAAACAAACAAAATGAAATGTCTCACCTTCTAAGACAGAGCGTAGAAAGTTTCAAGCATTAAAAAACATAGTCTTTTTGTTAAATTGCCGATAGATCATTTATTAGTTGCAAGGCAAGTAAAACCATAAACTAATTCACAAAAGCCAAGAGAATAAATATTAGAGGTGCAACACACAAGCATTGCTGCACATGTCTCTCTCCGCCAGTTTTTTAGACTCAAACACAAATATGTAAAAAGAAATCTGAAGCTGTGGAACTCTAATCCCGATCCTTTAATCACTATGCGTATTGACATCGGTAAATCACAGATTCTCAAGGGTATTTAGTAAATCACAGCAATGAACTCAATAAGCTACTGAGAATTGCAAAAGAACCCTTGTATTCTCAATTTAAGACAATCTTCAGTACATTGCTTGAAGTATATATGGAAGGGAAGTGTGTGAGTGCAGATAAATACATATACAATAGATATATTGCAAAGGTCCCTAATGAATTTATTTTTCCTAGGGGCTAGGATAAAAACGTATTTCAAAATCAGAAAAGAGTGGAAAGAAAAACAGTTTATTTCTTATCATTTGGACTATTTAAACTTTGCACAGATCACTAAAACATCCTGAAAAAATAGACCAGACTTTGGCAGTAGCATACAACTATTATTACCAGTAATGAGTTGAACAATCTGCTGAATGTGGACATTAAGCACATCCTTAACTTGTATCTGGCATGATGTTAATAAATACAGAACAAACCTGTCTACAAAGCTTGGTTTACAAAAGGAAAAGGAAAAGATCCATCTCTCAACAAGAGTTAGCCAGTACTTTAGGATTAAATACACAAATTTGATGCCCATAATGGTTCTGCACACTGTAGTAAGCACTTACAGAAGGTAACAAAGACCCAATTCCACCACAAGGTAATGGTACAATATTAGTGGCTCAAGTCAGAAAATCTGCCTTGGGTATCCATTTTGTATCTGAGGTATTACTAACATGTAATTATTATTACAATATACATTTGAGCTAAAAATTTGTTTTAAGAAAAGAACTATCTAAGGATTTTATATAAATTCTGTACAGAGGGAATCCTTTTCCCCCCCTTCCTGGATATTATAATGTCACAGCACAGAGAAAATAAAGAGGCACAAAGTATCACTTGCTTTCGCTGATTGAGGGGATGGATTTAGGCTGGCGGCAGCAGGGGAGCAGCTTGAGGAACCGCTGCTTCAAGGCTTTTTTAGCATGACCAGATGGATTGCCTGCAAGAAAATGACAAGCGCCACAAGGAATTAACACATCATGGCGTCTTTTATCTACCCCAATCATTCCCTCTCAGTCTCAGTCATAATAAGCATGGAATAAATCGAAGAAGACAAACATGCATAACCTCAGTGCTGCAAAAAAAAAAAAAGTCCAACTTAGTTACAGCACAAAACTCTCCTAAAACAAATAATCATTCCTCTCAATCAAAGTGGATTGTAGGAAATAAGTA
Organism: Protobothrops mucrosquamatus; assembly: GCF_001527695.2. Classification (NCBI taxonomy): domain Eukaryota; kingdom Metazoa; phylum Chordata; class Lepidosauria; order Squamata; family Viperidae; genus Protobothrops; species Protobothrops mucrosquamatus. The sequence continues at coordinate 1,151,434 of NW_015386520.1, forward strand.
AAAAGATGAGAAAGGAAAAGAGCACAGATGTTTATGTATCCTCTTTTTCCACCAGCAGCATTTAGAAGCCACAATTTAACAGTCTCAAATCCACCTACTGAGCATGCAGTGACATCATGAAAAAACTTCATATCTGGGCACCCCAAGTGTAATACACACTGGCAGATTTTGTGGAATCAAGGAATTGATACTTGGAAACATACTGTTCCCCCCCCCCCCCGCTGCACAATTGTTAGATAGTTAATAAAATTAATAGTATAGTTGAATCCTGCTACATTCTCAGCTCAGGCATGAAAATTAAACAATTGCAAGGTGACTTTGTTTATTTCTTCCCGCCATTTGTAGTTTTGTACATTAAGGAGGCACAAAACTACATTTGTGACCATATTGATGCAGGTCTTAGTTTTAAAATGTAATTCTAAATTTGAGAACACTAAAAGGCAATTAGTTATATATGCATAAGTCTGGAGCAGGTGTAAAAAGATTTAAAACAAAAATTAGAAAACAACATAGTTAATTCATTTGAGCCAAAGCACTGAGAATGCAGCAACTGATCATGCATTTCAAAAGAACAAGTGGTATAGGAAACCACGTACACTGTATTTCATTTATTTTTGCTGTCCTGGCTTTCATTAGTTCATTACTCTCTTGGCAGCTACTTCTAACCACAGATAATAATTGCAGTTGAAATAATAACTTTAAAAACTAGTCACTCTCTCTTTCTCTCACACACACATTTTTGTCCTTATTAAGATCTAATATACATGTTAAACTAGTTGATTTCTACCATGATATTAACTAGGAAGAGATAGATGATTCTTGCACAGAATATGTACATCATTTGTCACCTTTTTTATAAGCACACACCTGGAAACCTTAGCTGCATTTGCAGCAGTTGATGACCACACAGCTTTATGATCAAATTGCCCAGAAAATAACCTCTAAATGGGTAATAAATAATAAATCAGCCCAGAAGCAAATATAGCTTCATTTTGATCTGCAATGTCTAGATAAAAAGTACTGCATAAGAATCTGTCAGTTTCATTTTCCATGGTTAGAGTTCCTGTAAGTTGTTTAATAACTTATGTAGGGACATCTTAAAGAGTATCAAGAATGACTTTGCCAAGCCATGGTTTTTTTATTATTATTTTTTGCTAGTATATCTTAAATTTTCAGAAATGGCTACAAGAGCTACATTATCCCTTTGCTGTCTTGAACAGAAGTCCACCACGTGTCTTTATTTGTCCATATCTTGGCCTTTTTAATCCTGGACTGTAAAAATATTTTACCCCATTTCTAAGCAGTAACCTGAATAGCGGAAGCTTCCTACTTCGGCCTGTTCTTTCATACCAGTTTTTCCCATCACTGATCCTTTGTTTAGTCTCCTGTAATGCTCCCCAAATGTGTGCTCTGGTGACTGGACCTTTGGATCTTTTTCAATTTTGAAAAAGTGTGTGTGCATGTGGGGGGGGGGTATTATCCCTTTCTGATACATGCTACTATATCCTATTATAGGATTGCTTGCTTCATGGCATAGACTTTAAACTCTCAGCTAACCTGAACTCTCTAGTCACCTTCTTAGAAAGTAATCATATGAAAAAATATTGTCAATGGGATCATATGAAAAAATAATCACCAGCTTAAAGGAAGCTGGGATGCCAAATGAAGAATTTAATATAAAACTTCAAAAAGAACACAGCTACATAAGTATCTACATCCGGAGTCATAATCATACCACCTTCAATGAACATAGTGAAAAGAATTTCCTTCCTAAGGAGAATCTGCTTTACAAGAGTAATAAAACCATTGTAGTACAGTGGTTAAAGTGTGAACTAGCACCAAGGAGACTCAGATTCAAGGCCACCCTTAGCTATGGAAACTCACAGGATGATTTTCAGCCAGTCCTCCTTTCTTAGCTTAAGCTATCTCAAATGCTGTTATGGGAATAAAATGAAGGGAAATTCCCAGGTAAATGCATAAAGCTCTGGGGGGGGGGGAAATGGATATAATTCTAACTAATTAATAATATACTGCCTACTGAACAATTATTATAGTCCCTCTAAGGTCAGCCATTAAAATATAATTTACCCCAGAAAATATGTTCAAAGAATAGAGTGAATTAACTTATTATTATGTTTTTCATATTAAAATCAACTTCTGAAAGCTCACTTAAGAATCAATTAATCAGTGGAACAACCTGCCTCCAGAAGCGGTGAATGCTCCAACACTGTAAGTTTTTAAGAAGAGACTGGACAGCCACTTGTCTGAAATGGTATAGGGTTTCCTGCCTGAGCAGGGGATTGGACTAGATGACCTCCAAGGTCCCTTCCAACATTATTATTATTATTATTATTATTATTATTATTATTATTATTATTATTCCTCTATTAAGGCGTTTCAGCACTACAAATGGATGTGTTGGCATATTTGTTGCAAAGAAAGACACATTTTTGGGTTTGGGGAATGGTGGGAGGACACAGAACAAATAATACGCATTGTTATCATATACAGAGGGACATAACATGGCAACCAATGCAACCCTCCTTTTTTTCTGCAAAAACAATGCAAAAATTTTAATCAAATTATAAACTCTTACAATTTATCCAAAGTCATTCACCTAAAAAAAACCACTGCACAGCCATGCATCTATCTATATAAATAAAAATGTAAATGTTCGTTTGTTCAAAATCTTAAATCTCCGAAAGTTCTTCACCGATTGCTTTGAAATTTTGACACAACGTTGCATTCGAATACGCGCGTGTTTTTATATACCTACTATTATATAGATGTCACACCTGTGACAGGTAAAAACATGCTTTTTTTGAAAAACAGCGCCATCTGTTGNTATATATATATATATATATATTAAAAACTGTCTGTTGAAAAAGGACTTGAGTTTATTTTTCTTTATCAAAATGAGATGAGATGGAAGCAAACATTTTTCCTGCATTGTGGGGTTTTTTTGTTTGTTTACAGGTCTTATACAACCACCTATCTCATACAATGACTCTGGGTGGCTCATTGCAATCTATAAAACGTAATTAAAAACCCTTCCCCTAGGTTTTACTTCTTACATTTAACCTCCAGGTCAATCAGTTCTTTATTTGTGTATCCAATATGCATAATATGTTATTTACAATCAGCGAAAGGAAAATAATTGAAGGGAGAAAGTGTAATGACTGAAATAGAATAAAACTATTCTATAACAAGACACTAGCTTTGTTGCAGGTCCCAGGAAAAAGCCTGGTTTGGAGTTTTGTCCTGTTATCTAGGAATGGGAACCTGATGGACCTGAGGAAGTGTAGAGGGTTCTCATGACTGTAAGGTTGGTCATCTGTTAGATCCACGTCCCTCTTGACTAATTAAAGCTGCCTGGGGAGCGTCATGTGAGTTGGTTCTGGTGGTGGTGAGTTCTTCCTTGGGTGAGAGGATTGTTCCTTCATCTCTTAAGGAGGCCCTTGTCCCATCCTCAAGAAATCTTCACATATATTATTATAATGATATATTGTGGTTTTTCTTTGCCATATTTCTTTCACATCTTTTTTAGAATACTTTTTGTGTATCTACATCTCTATCGCTATTATTCTTATGTTTTACTCCTTTTTATATAATATAAATGGTTTTCCCAGTTGCAATGTATGGATGTGAAAGTTGGACCATAAGAAAGGCTGAGCGACAAAGAATTGAGGCCTTTGAACTATGGTGCTGGAGAAGACTCCTGCGAGTCCCTTGGACTGCAAGGCGTTCAAACTGGTCAGTCCTAGAGGAGATCAATCCTGACTGCTCTTTAGAAGGCCAGATCCTGAAGTTGAAACTCAAATACTTTGGCCACCTAATGAGAAGGAAGGACTCACTGGAGAAGGGCCTAATGCTGGGAAAGATTGAGGGCAATAGAAGAAGGGGACGGTAGAGAATGAGGTGGCTGGATGGAGTCACTGAAGAGTAGGCGTGAGCTTAAATGGACTCCAGAAGATGGTAGAGGACAGGAAGACCTGGAGGAATGTTGTCCATGGGGTCGCAATGGGTCGGACACGACTTCGCAACTAACAACATATAATATAAAATATAAATAATAAAAAGAGCCATCACTTTACCTGATATCTAACCTCCCCTTTCTAGGTAAGGTGCTGGAGGTGGTCATGCAACAGGACCCTGAAGGATGTGGATTATATGGAACCCTTTCAGTGAGGATTCAGGCCTGAATATGAGAGGTTATGCTTTTAGATGATCTCTGTAGGAGCAGTACGGTAGTTGTGCACCCATCTTGGCTCTGTTTATTCTCAGTGGCCTTTAATACCATCACCATAGTTACCATCTGGATCAGCTCTAAGGCTTAAGGATGGAGATACTGTATTATGCTGGTTTTCCTCTTTCTCCATGGTCAATACCTGTCAGTGGAGATTGGAGATATCCTGCTCTTGACTCCTACTGTGTGAGGTGCTATAGAGTTCAGTGCTCTCTCCATTCCTATTTATATTTACAGGAAGCCACTGGATAAGCTCATGCATCATCATGGGATGAGGTATCATCATTACACTGATGATACTCAGTTATACATCTCTGGCCCTGGCAAACTGAGAAACTCTGTTGGTGTCATATCCTGATGCCTGAAGGTGCCAGGAGTCTGGATGAGGCACAAAAGACTTCACTGGAGCCCTGGCAAGATGGGTTGGCTGTGGGTTTGGGGCCTGCCAATTTGGGCTCTATATCATCTTTCATCCTGAGTAGAGTTGCACTGCCCAAAACAGACCCAGTACGCAATTTGGGGGTCTGCTTAGAGATCTTCTGAACTCATGACTCCTGTTTGAAGAACAGGTGACAGTCATGACTAGGAGGGCCTTTGCACAACTTCATGTTGTGCCCCAGTTGCACCCATGTCCTGATTGGGAGGCTTTGCTTATGGTCACGTATGCTCTGGTCAACTCCTGGATAGACTACTGTAGTGCATTTTACATGGGGATGCCTTTGAAGAATATCTGGAAGCTTTAGCTGGTACAGAATGCTATGATGCAGGCAGTTACATGTGGCCCTAGAACGGCATTTGTTATACCTCTGCTCTGTGAGCTGTAGTAGTATCCAGTTTGCTTCTGGCTCCAATTCAAGGTGCTACTTTTAACTTTTAAAGCCTTTCAAATTGTTAAGTTAGGTCAGAGATGGTGAACCTTTTAGAGACCCAGTGCCCAAACTGCAACCCAAACCCCACTTATTTATCACCGGGTGCCGGGTGGGCGTGGCCGCGGTGGTCATGGCAGACTGGGTGGGCGGGGCCAGGGCGGCAGGGGCCAGTCCCTCGCCATCTCCAGGGCATGGCATGTGTGCCCACAGAGAGGGCTCTGAGTGCTGCCTCTGGCACGCGTGCCATAGGTTCGCCACCACTGGGTTAGGTTATCTGATTACATCTGCCAAGCCCATCAAGTCTAGCAGAAGCATATTGCAGGTCCTTGTCATTTAGGGAGTAATATTTGATGGAACTCAGGAGATGAGCATTTTCTATCATGGTACCTGCTCTGTGGTACCTTAAACTCTAGTATCCAAACTGCTGGTAATTTTCATTCAGACATGTTGAATGGGAGGTATGGCCTTATGGGTTACTCAGTTGATTCATATTATGACATCCAAGCAATTGATTATAATTTATTGACACTAAATTTAGCACTTATTTTTAATGCCAGATGAAGACACTATGATTCTCAAATGCTTTAAATTGTTTTTCATTATGTGTTATATTGCTATTTTATTGCTTCTGTCATTGTCCCTTATTTTAATATTAAGTACTTATATTTTAAATATATTTTTGAAATGACAGACCATTCTGATGAATATAAATGAACATGTTAAAATACATAAAGCATATGAATAAAATATTAGAGAAAAAGAAAGGAAGATTGCTCCAAATAATGGAACAGAACATGTTAAGTTACTCCAGTTTTTCTGCAGCAGTTATAAGTCCCTTATGCCTCCACTTGTGACTTCAATTCTGAAAATATAAACTAATGATAGTGCTTTATCCCATTCTTACCTAAATGAGAATTCATGCCTCTTGCTGTCTATGTTACAATTGTATTTCATTTTTTTTCCTGTACTAACTTTTATTCTAGTGACAGGTTTCTTCTGTTTCACATTACTTATGGCTGATGAAAAGCACTATGTCTCTATATTTTTATACTGCTGGAAAGGGCAAAAAAGTATAATATTATTTTAAATCCTAAATAAATATTATATCACTAACATTGGTCAGTACCATTACAAAGTATCTAATACTGCTGCTATAAGGATCAGCTTATACAGAGGTTAGGTGGCACCAAGTGGATCCCCAAAAGAACTCCTTGCAAAACTGTTCATCTCATGGCAGGTGATAGGCAAAGAAGACAAACATATTGGTAAGAAGCTAATAAGAGTAAAATAAACTGAAATCTTAGAGTAAGCAAACGAGAACAAACCTGGAATGTGTATAGTTTTTGTTATCTCATGTAAATTTCCCATCATTGCTTTGGCTCTTTGCAACTGGGCTTGGCAGCTTTTTGATATGGCTAAAAATTCCTTTTTAAGGTAAATATGATAGAGAATTCTCAGTAATTATATGCTGCATTTGCAAAACATTATGAGAAAGGTATTTTTTTATATACTGCTCACAAAAATAAAGGGAACGCAAACCCCTTCAGTTCCATGGTAAAATGTTCCCTTTATTTTTTTGAGCAGTATATATTTTGGTTCATTTTCCATGAAAATAAATTCCACAGAAGAGGCATAAAACAAATAGGAAGTATCAAAACAGCTAAAGGCATGCCACTCTAATGTTTCTGATAAATGTATGCTTTTCTTTTAAAGAGAAGCTTAGTCTACACTAAAATTTACTAAATTTATAATTTGGATTTCATCACAGGCATTACAAGAGGAAACCACTGTGGATCAAGTTATTCTCAGAAGCTCCATAGTGCCTAATATTATCAATGTTTATGTTGAACATGAACCCAAACAAGAAAGCAGCATTTAAAAAACAAGGCAGGTCCTGGAAGCGCCTCTTCTGATCTCTCCAGCAAGTGGTTGACATATGCCAGGGTTCCCATTCTGCATCCAAGATGTTTTAGAAGTTGCTGGGAAGTTTAAAGAAGCACTAACCTACTGTACATCTTTTTTTGCAGTGATGGTGGTGGAGAGATCATCCCCTGATTAGTGGTAGCTTCTTACCACCTTAATTCACATTTTTATTCCACAGCTGGCTCTCTAATTGTGCCCTTCTTCCTAGTGCACAGAATCACGCTTGTCAATTTCAATCAGGACTTTTGTCTAGTATCCACTGCAGACTTGATTATGTGCAAGCTTCTTGTAGTTGAACTTTTATCTCTTCTTTCCTCCCTGCAAGCTCTGTCACATCCTCACTTAGGCACACACTTACTCTGTTTCCTGCCAATTGTTCTTCTGAATTATTGATGCCAGCATTTTAAGAGCCACAATCAATAACACCAGATTTTCAATCTGCCTTATGGTCCCTCTCTCTTCCTATTAATATGTCCAGGTTTTGGACCACCAATGAGTTAGCCAGTTTGAAGCTTGTGGATAGTAGCAAAGATGGCAATGTCCTTCAAAACAATGGGTTCCAAGGACAGCACTCCAGACACCATTAATCCCTGGCATTGCCTGGCATGGTTTGTGGTGGAGCCTTCCTAAACTATTAAAACACAACATTTTGTATCCATTTACAAAAAGCTTTTATCAGAAGTTGTTTAAATTTAGTGTTTTTGTGTGATTAGCTTACACTCACAGCTTGCCTATTGAAGAACTCCCAGTAGTCCTCAGCTTATGACCAGTCACTTAATAACCATTTGAAGTTACGACAGACCTCCCCAAAGCTACTTACAACCTATTTTCAAGTTTACTTTTAGTTTCTGTCAAAAAACACACATTGAGGAAAATTGATTCATTTAACAACCATGGCATTCACTTAATGACTATGCCAATCGCTTAATGACCATCAAAAAAATGTCAAAAAATTGGGTCCAGTCAAGGGATTTCTCAACTTACAACTTCAACAACCTACGACTGTAATTCCACACTCAATTACGGTAATAAATCAAGGATTACTTGTATAGCTTTTCAGCAGCTATTATAAGTGATGACTATTTAACAAGCTAAACTTCCTTTTAGTAATTTCATCTTAGACCTTCTTCATCTCCATCCAATGTCAAAAAATGCAGTGAGAATATCTCTTGCTCAATAATCTGGCAATGACAGTTGTACTATTTTCTCTGTGTATTAATAGATTGGTAGAGAAAAGAAAGACATTGGGAAGATCTTGAAAAAGATTTTTGCTGCATCATAATAAAGTGATTACAGTAAAGATAAAGGATTATGGTGTATTTTTTCCCAGAGTAGTGCCCTCCAGATGAAATACAATTTCCATTATTTTCTGATAGTACGATTATATCATGTCAGCATTATGGACTACACTATATAAAGTTTTCAACATCTATTTAAAATAATGAATAGAAAGAAATCAGACATCAGAAATGATAATTTCAAAAAAATCAATGAGGGTCATTTTACCAGCCAGAGCACCTCGTTGCTGACCTCAAGGTAGTAATTCTTTGGGGAAAAAACACCGTAAGATACATTATGTAGCTGAACTTATTTTATTAAGGAGTTTATTATTTCTTAATCACCTTAATCTTTATCACTGTTGCTTACCATCATGCATATGTTAATTAACTGATTCAAGACTGTCTATATCAGTGCTTCTCAACCGTGGCAACTTTACGATGTGCTGACTTCAACTCCCAGAATTCTTCAGTGTTGCTGGCTAGGGAATTCTGGGAGTTGAAGTCCACACATCGTCCAGTTGCCAAGGTTGAGAAACACTGGTCTATATCATGCTGAACAATTGTTTTGTGAATGACAACTATCAATAGATAAATCACTGATTTTCTGTTCTTATTTTATTTTCCTGTGTTTTTTTCCTTTTATTCCCCTCTTCTCCATCAGTTTATCTCTCAGGAGCCATGAAAACTTATACTATATTAAATGTATCAGTTCTCAAGGTGCTTTAAGATGCAACAGATTAACACAAAAAACTCTCTGGAAACTTGTAGAATATGAAGATGATTGGGTTTTTTCCTTTTTTTTTTTTTTTGCTTGCTGCATCAACAGTCTCCTGATTCAGCAACTCTCACCTACCTCATTTTGTCCCTTTTTCTGTTGGGCAGCAGCCAGAAAAAAAAAAAACAGCACACTCTTTGGCATAACCACAGATTGATTGTGGTGGGCTGATGGAGGGATTCTATCCATTAAAGTTGTAAGCCATTAGAGGGGTTCATTTCACCAGGGAGCATGATACAGCAATGCTTGGGAACACTCTCATGGTCAAATATAACACGGGGAGAGAGGTAGAGACAGTTTTGAGTGCCGGAGACATGAGAATCAGATTGGGCACAGTTGCAGGGACTGACCTACATGAATGTTCCCTAAGCTGCCCCAACAATGTGCTTCCTTGTTGGGAAGAAGGAAGTCCATATATGATATAGAAATCTGGAGCCTCAATATATATATTAAATAAAACACACACACAAAAATCAGAAAGGGTCTTGACTGGCACTTCTCCTTCCTCAAAAAGTCTTCTGGGGAAATAAAAATGCTGCCGTTTCGTTCTAGCTCTGGTAAGAAGAGAATCAACAGAATTCACCAACTAGGGATTCAGTCCCTCAAATAAATTTATCAGGCTATTGTTTACCAGGGAAAAAATAATGCAGAAGAAAGCAATTCTGCCAAGCTTAGGAGTGAATAAAGCTTTGATCTCTCCTAATACAGTGATGTTGTAGGCTATATTTATGGCATCATAAATAGTATCTCAAGCTGTATTCGGCAGGACTAACACAAGATATATGTATGATTCCATACATAGAAGCCAACCTGACTAGCAGCTGGAATTTGTTTCACTATGGATGCTTATTTCAAGCACTCTACAAAACACCTGATTAAACTGGATAACACAACCCTGTCACACCACCATCCTTCCCCTACCTGCCCAACAGAGCATTTGAAACATGAGGAGACATTATTCTGTCTAATGACAGACAGAATCATATAATTCAAGGAAGTCGTGTAGATCATCAGATCCAGCCCCCAGCTCAATTTATAGGGATCCAGATTAAAACAAGAGATGATTGTCTAATCTACCCTTGATTATATGGGTAATTAATTTCCAGTGAAGGAAAGCAGACCACTTCTCAGGACAATTGATTCCAGCATCAAACTTTTCTCAGGAATGTTTTCTTAACACTGAAACTATCTTTTCCTTCCTACAGACTATTAGTCTGAATCTTGCATATTCTATCTTGATTTATTTTATTTTATTTTTCCATAAAATTTATATAGCTGCCCATCTCACTGAAGCAACATGTGGCAGTACACAAAAAATGTGTAAAACCACATATAAAAATAACCACAGAAAAAATATAAAAAATTTATAAAAATATAAAAATCACATTAGCAGTAAGTATTATAAATCAGAAAAGTGGAGAATGGATTCTGACCCCCTCTTCTATAGCACAATGTTTAATTTATTATTTCCAGTCTTTTTTTCTCAATACTACCCATTTCACTCAGCATCTTATCACCGGATTTAGTTTTCTCTCCTGTTGCCTTTGTCTGAACCTTCTTAACATAAATAACTAGAAGTAAACATAGTACCTGAGGTACAGTCTAGCTAAGGCAGCATAGAGTGAAAAAATTACTTCCTGTGCTTCAGAAACTGTATGTTTATTGAAGTAATTAAATTGTATTTGCCATTTTTTTCAGTTATATCACACTGCTGATTCATTTTTAGCTTATAATTGCCTACAATTCAAAGATCCGTTTTACATCTACTGTTGCCTAACCTTGTAACATCTGTACCTATCTGTGCATTTTATTTCTTTTTCCTTGAAGATCAGCTTTATATGATTCCATGGAAATGTGGAACCCTTCTATTCAAGAACAATATATACCTTTGATCATCAGTTATGGGAAGAGAAAATAATAAATGGGCATTGCCTTTATATTCCACTTGTAAGTTTTTAGATTAGACCTTACCATAATGTGTTAAACAAGTCCTTATGGCATACTTCTTATTCTGTCTTCAAGTCTTGTTCTGCCATATTTAGAAAATGGAGAGGCTAGTTCTTGTATTTGCTACAGACAATTAGAAGATTTTCAGAGTCCACCTACTACTCTTAAAAGATTTTATGAGGCATATCTAACAAATTGGTTACCCAATGCCTTTTATTAATCTCTAAGACAGAGCCAATCATTCAAAAGAGTCATAGCAGATTGAAGATACTCACTAGAACTTCCCTGTAACCTATTCTCAGAGAACAATACTTGTACTGTCAATAAGGTAATAAGAGATGCATTGTTCCCCAATATTTTATTGTTAAAACAGCCTAATTAGGTGTGGTTGAAGTCAGAAACTTGTAATAATCTACTGCAAACTACTATTCTAGATATGCACTCTGCCCAAATTATGCAGCATTGCAGATTCAAAAATACTGCCACTAAAGAAGAATGTAGGGGAAGATAGATTTAACAAATTCACCATGGGCTTTTCCAAGTTGCGTCCTTCAGAGGGTAGTCTTTTTTCCTCGTTTTAGCCCCTCCTCCACATCAGCTACAATAACCAAAGGTTCTAGCCAATCCACTGTTTAATTCAAGGGCCAGTTGATGTACGCCTGCCAAGAATTCAAGTACAAATTGTTCTTCTTTCAGTGGATGTGTCTTTTGAGTATTGGTGGAAAACATATACACACACAAACACACATACTAGACCAATGTTTTTCAACTTCAGAACTTTAAGATGTGTGTTGAAGTACACACATTTAAAAATTGTTGAGACTGAGAAACACTGCATTAAACAGTTCTTCTGATTACTTGGAAAACTCAATTTCACCTGATTCGGAAATTGCTCCTGTTCCCACTGCTTTTTTATTTGTATATGGTCAATCTTTTCTCTGTTTAGGAAATATCCCTAAAAGGATGATCCAGCTGGTCATGAGTTATCTAATTAGCTTTAAAACCCTATTGCAAAGAGCTTAAAGAATCAGGTGTCAATAAATTAATCTCCTTTGGAATGTCCAGGGCTTCCCTTCTGAAATTTGCAACTGCTTGTCCCCTCTTCTCTAAATGAAGGCACTGTCCTTTTGCTGAGGTTAGCAGGAAGTGCAGATCCACTTAATTATAGTCTGATTCAAGAAGGAAACTTCTGGAATTTCTTTTTAGAAAACTGGCAGGGAGGGAAGGGACAGATTCAAGGAGCTATGAATGTTGTTCCTAAACTTGTCACTAATAAACTTCAGGAGCAGCAAATAGTTTTGACTTTTTGCTTTGCAGACTCTTCCTAACTGTATTTCAACCTGACAATTCTAAATGTGTCAAATTGCCATTCTTTTCACTCCTGGCCACCATAATCTACAGCCAGAAATTAAGTTATTGGTAACTCAGTATGATGAAGTCCAACATAACTTCATAAAATCAAGTTAGAAAGACTGATCTGCAGCCATGGATATCTGTAACTGCAGAGGCATATGAACCAACTCATATAATGGTAAAGTAGAATAGAATAGAATAGAATAGAATAGAATAGAATAGAATAGAATAGAATAGAATAGAATAGAATAGAATAATAACTTTATTGTCACTTTAAATGTACATTAATCAGCACACATTAAAATGAGATTTCGTTGCATACAGCTCTCAAAGGGTGACTCTCTGCATACACTGCATAAACATGGCAAAAATATGCATACACACACACACACACACACACACACACACGACCCAGAGAAACAACACAGTCTAGTTCAGATGTATACATATACATGGAGAGAAAAACAAATCTTGCAGATTTACCAGGCAGATAGTATAGGGAACAGAGCTGTTATAGAATCTGGTAGTCCTGCTAGAAATACTTTGAAACCTCCTCCCAGGGGGGAGCAACAGAAACAGACCGTGAAGTTGGTGTGTGGGGTCTCTAACAATGCTTCAAGCTCTAAGCACATAGTGCTTATAAGCAGTGCCCCGAAGAACGGGAAGTGGGCTTCCTATAATCTTCTCAGCTGTCCTTACCACTCTCTCTGTATGGACCTTCTATCTGAGGCACTGCTACCACCAAACCAAGCAGTGATGCAGTTTGTTAAGATGCTCTCAATCATGCCTCTGTAAAAAGTGGCCAGGACAGAAGGAGAAAGATGTGCTCTCCTCATCCAATGCAGGAAATGAAGATGCTGGTTTGCACGCTTCACTAAGGATGATGTGTGGAGAGACCAAGTCAGATTGTTAGTTATCTGCACCCCCAGATAATTGATACTGTTGACCACCTCCACAGCTGCCGGCTTGATATAGAGAGAAGTATGGCTATGCCGGCTCTTTTTAAAATCTACAATGATCTCCTTTGTTTTATTAATATTCAGAACCAGGTTACGTCTATTGCACCAGTCCACCAGAGCCTTCCCCCCTTTCCTATAAGAATCTTTACTGTCATCCTGGATAAGACTCACCACTGCCGTGTCATCTACATACTTCACAATATGATTTGTAGCAGATTGGGCACAGCAGTCATGGGTCATCAAGGTGAACAGTAATGGACTCAAGACACAGCCCTGTGGGGAACCTGTACTCAAGGAGATGGAGTTGGAAACTTTTCTTCCAACTTGCACAACCTGGGGCCTATCAATAAGGAAATCAAGTATCCAGTTACATAAAGGAGTATTAAAACCTAATAGGCCCAGTTTGTTCACCAAATGCTGAGGAATTATTGTGTTGAATGCCAAATTAAAATCAAGAAACAGCATTTGCACGAGTATCCTTCTCCTCCATGTCCGCCAAGCTAAGATGAAGCACAGAGGAAAGTGCATCATCTATAGAGTGTTTATAAAGATGCAAGAGAAAAGAGAATGGAGCTCTATAGAGTGATTTGTATCCCATCTAGAAATGCACTTCTATATCCAAATCGGTGTGTTCATGCTTTATACAAAATTCAAATTCTCTCATCAGTTGATCTGTTCTGAAAAACTGTACCATAATTCTCATCATTCTAAAAAAGAATATCTATGAGCATGCTGGTTGGGGATGATAGGGAGTACAGTGCAACTCCTCTAAGGACATCAGGTTGGGTTATGCTGCCATGTGTACATAATGAACAACTGCATTCATTTTGGTATAACATTTATCTAAGAAACCCTGAGGCTAAACTTTGGATTAGTCCACACCTTAATTATACTGTTTCCGCTAGTTAAATCACCTGGAAGGTCACTGGAAGTTCTTTTCCAGCAGAGAAATCTCTGGAAAATTCCAATCTCAAAATAACCAATAAGATTCTGAAAGAAATTATGACCAAGATGTGCATAAAGATAAAATACAATAGCACAAAACCCAGTGCTAAGGGGAGAAAATACAGACAAAGAGATTTTATTGTCCCAGTAAAACAATCTGCTTACATGAAACTTATCTTACATAAAGAGGCTGTTTCTCTAAACTAATGGTGAGAATCAGGACACCTTCAGATACATTGAAATTGAATATCCAGTCAAATCTGAAGAGGTTGAGTGGAAATCCAGGATTCCCTTACTTAAGAAAGTCCTTCAGAAACTCCCAGAACCTGGAAACACACTTCCCTGAAGTAACATTTCAAAAGAAATTGATGCCACTAGTAGAAAAAGTGACATAGAATTTAAATTCGTACAGGTATTAATGGGCAAGCAAAATATAAACTGGCCTAGAGCTTTCTCATTTACCCATTTTTGGGGTAGTGAATTGCTTCTTTAATTTTATTTAAAGGATTTAAAATCGTGTTCATAATAAGCGATTGTCTAACCCATAGGCAGGAATATAAAATCAGATCATCATTAGAGAAAATTATATGCTAACTATTTATTTACCCCATATCTTATTCCTGTATTAAAGAAAACCAGTAGACCCACTTAATTATGTAGAGAACATACATTCTATAATGTCTCTAACTCTCCAGTAACTCTGCAGTGAGGATTCTCATTATCTCCCTAGAAGTTCTGACTAAAAAAAATGCTTTCCTGACCTTTCTGAAAAAAGAAAGGACAAATATGAAAAAGGGAAGAGATCCCAGCAAACTTTCAGCAATGTATACAGATTTGCCCCCTACTAATTAATACATACTATAGATTATAGAACACCCCCTCTGGACAGTCAGTTCAACTATCTACAGCTCTTTCTAACAAAATGAAAATGTGTATATATAAAAAACATATTATTTTCATCATATACTTCACCTATTCATACACAGTCCATTTATTCTTAAACATGCATACCATATCAGAAATATTTTTCACATGTGAGTGAACACAAGCAAAAAAAGGACCAGTTTGCCATGCCTATTCACATACCAGGCACAGAGTTAGAGAAGGTACCGACACCAAGTACAGCTATAAAAGTTTGCCACGATGGGTGCCTGTTTGACGGACCTGCTTGCTTTGAAATTTTGTGTACTCAAAGCTCATTTCAATCCTCAAATGAACATTAAATAGCAAGAAAACACCATGGTTTCCATTTCTGTCATCCAAGACTGGATTTGCTGCTTCTTTCCTGAATATGCATCCAACAGCATGTCTTTTGGCTGCTGCCACCCCATATGGGCTCTGCTCTGTGTCCCATTTCTATATCCTTTAGCATCCATTTAAAGTCCTCCAGCAGAATCTCTGCAAGTATCTTCACTATTTAATAAAATACTTAACTTCTCATTATCGTGATTAGAAGGATCACCTTCACTAACTAAAGCAGACTCTGACACCAGCCCTGGAAGTATGGAATTACTTCCCTCTCCCTCCCACTTTCCCTGTACATTACCTTCCAAGGAGACAGGCTCAAAGAGCCCAAATTGCTCCAGCACTTTAATGAAGAGGACCAGAACCACCAAAACAGCAATCATCTCCAGACCTTCCAGGTTCATGGTGAGAGGGACTCATGGCATCCAGCCCCCAGCCCACTCTAATCTGCTCCCTCACCCTAGGTTAGGTTGTGGATTCTTGCATCCCGTGCCTCTGCTTTCAGTCCTGCTGTGGAAGATCACTCTGCATCGGAATCCGTACTAGAGCACCTCTGGCCCTCCCCAAAGGACTTTGCCTAAGTAAGTCACAGAAGAGAAGAAGAAGAAGAGGGACTTTGCCCTTATTAGCTCAGAGGCTACGTTTGCTTGGCTTACAAAGAAGAAAAAGGGCGGGAGGGAGTGTGGCAGACCAAAGCAAGCTTATAAGAACAGGGGGGAAAGAGAGATGTGCAGTAGGAGCCCTGCCCTCCCATCCCATCCCAATGACACCAACTGAATCGATTTGCTTAATGCAGTTGCTAAGGAGATGGGAGAGTTAAGAGGATCTTGGCTTACACTCAGGGAGGTGGAGTATAATTGGAGAGGGAGTGTTATGCAGAGTACCTTGTGTGACACCTCAGTATATCAAAACCCAGCCCTCCACTGAGAAGAGACTTGGGCCCAGATTGACTGCTCTGGTCCAACTCCTGGGGCAAAGGAAAGAACTTAATGCTGTATATTCTCATGTCCTGCAAACTTTCAGCACAGTCTCAGCACTCTGCTTGTCATCCATAATTCCTTCATATCCAGCCTACACAGACATCCCACACAGACACTGATATCTTATTACATGTGGCCTCTTCCCAATTCCTCTTCCTATTGTTCTTCATAATTCTTTTAGACAAATTCTCCATCATTTCTAGTATTTTTGCTATCTCACCTGATGGAGAGCTAGTTAAAATATAAGATCCATCAAAGTCAAGGTATCAGTGATAAACTAAACCATTGGATACAGAGGAAACCCAACAGACTGGTTTTTGAAGAACTGGCCTCTATGGAAATACTGCAGATTTCAGGGTTTCCGCTTCAAAAATGTTTCATTCAGCAGTTAAAGGGATAACTGATTGGGGGAAGATGTGATAAATGGTAATAGGGAGGTATATTTCTTGATGCTGATTCAGCTGCTATCTGTAAATTAATACACAAAGCACATACCACAAATTTAAAAGCTGCCACTTCTTCAGTTTGGTAAAAGGAAATTCCCCCAAAAATAAAATTTAATAGCATTTGCCAATTCTTTAAGCCCAAAATGCCAACATTTGTAAGATCCCCTTCTTGTTCACTTGCCAATTACTTCTATTTCAACTTTCTACCGTACAGCCTGATACAAAAACAAAAAACAAAAATTGTTGTTGTTGAACTGCTACAGATGTACCCAAGTGTCAGCAGTCCCAAGATTTTCTAATTACCAGCCTAACTGACACCTCATTCAGTATGCTGAAGGATCTGCCTGCACCAAAGTCAAGAAAAATGCCAGGCCTGGTGCCAGGATTCAGAAAAGGGGGAGGCTCTACCCAGACTATGCACATCACTCAGATAAACATAGCCCGGGGGAAGCTGCCAGGCTGGCACTGGCGTCAGTTCTGCAGGCAGAAGAAACTTAAGGCAGGAGCTCCAACTCTGGAAGGCAGGAAGAAGGCAAGGGTCCCCCAAATCTAAAAAAAAATGCCTTTAAACATTGGAAAAATGAGTGAACAGGTAGGTAGGTAAGTAGGTAGGTAGATCTTCACTTTGTTTTTTGCCACACTTTTTAGATGTTCCAATTCAAGAATTGGATGTTACATTGACAAGGTTGGCTAATGAGGTCACATGAAAGCCATATGTGAAAAGCATAGAGTGAGATAAAGTAAATCTTAAATATATGCAGAATAATTATAATTACCACATCTGTATGGATGATGCAGCAGACAGCCTGTTAGAATAAGTAAAATAGGAACTCAAACCAGGAGCATCGGTAGTTATAAAACTTATCTTTGAAGAAATAGGCCTTTTTGCCTGGAAGATGAATACTGAATTGGTGCTGAAACAAATCAGAAAACCTGATTTTCTATCTAGTACACAATAGCAGCACAAACATCTCTTTACTGTAATCAAGCAGCTTGTTTTCTGTTCCTTTGCAACATTTATTACATTATTCAATTTTTATCCTATGTAGTGACTTGTAAGGTACACGATATAACTATTAAAACATCCACAGTAATTCTAATCATAAAACCAAATAAAAACAGAAACCTCTTACATAAAATAAAAATGCTGCCTACCTGCTACATGTTACATGAACTGTAATTTCCAAATACTTTCAAAGAGTTGCTCCATATACAGCTTATTCTGGTAATCAAGAAAGGAAGTAAACATTGCATGAAACCTGATGGACTCTTAATAGTCTCAGTTAAGGCAAACCTATAGAGGTGATTCTGAGTCTTTGTATCTTCCACCCCACCCGGATGCTTTTTCTTTGGAATCCTTGGTGTTCTCTGAGCTTGGTTGTTTGCTTGCAAATGTTTTGTTACCAGACTAGGTAACATCTTCAGTGATAGAAGTGAGCAGGTTTTGTCTCTGTTTATATAGAGCAGCCTGCTGCCAGTGTTGATGGGGTGCTGCTTTCTCCTTGGTAGTTCCTTGATTAGGCTGTTGTTTACTGCTTGAGCTACGTATAGTCTCTGCTATTGCTTTTCCTGTACCAGCTTTGGCTAAGATCCAGGGAGATGTAGAATATGGCATGAACAGCAAGAGTCAATGTTGCAGCACAGAAAGATTAAAAGAATTAAAAGAAAAGCCAAAGTTGTCAAAAGCCAGCATGTGGGAACTGAAACTGCAATAGCAGGGAGCCAAATCAATAGAGCCTGTTACAAAAACACTCAAGGCTAAAAGTAAAAAGGCCAACAATTCTAAAAACTGCAGTAAAGAGTGAAATGAAGCTTTCATGACTTCATACATTTCTTAAGTTTATACGGCTTCTTTGGGAGCCAAGATCTAAGCATCTGCTTGTCTTAGCTGGTTGGCTAAAGTATAACGCATACACCTGGCCAGTGTGGTTTGCAAACAATATTATAGAGCTTAGAATGTTCTATGTTGTTAGAACTTTGAAGCTTATTTAATAAACAGTTATTAAGGCTGGTTAACATGATGAAAGAATCTAATCTAATCTTGTGTTGCTGGTAAAAGGGTGCTTATGGCTCATCTTTTTCACAGAGATGGACATCCAAGGGAATATGTCTTATACTAGGATCCATCAAATAGTTGTCTTCTTTTATTTGCTCAGGAAAAGTGGTGTTTTTCCTCTTATAGTCAATCTATAATACGCCAAGAAGATCCCTTCAGTTCTGCAGCAGGTTTCCTTCTGCACACTCGGAATGCAGATGATGAAATGAAGGACCAAGATGCACTGAAGCCAATTTAGGGATCTCAGAGGAGAATATGTCTGGTGGGAATTGAAGTACAAATAGTCCTTGAATTATGACCATTTGTTCAGCAACCATTCAAAGTTGCGGTGGTGCTAAATGAAGGGACTTACAACTGATTCCTAAACTGAGGGCCACTGCAGCATCTACACTCATAAAAATTCAGGTGCTTGGCAGCCCACCTGCATTTACAACCACAGAGGCACTTCAAATCCCCCCAGTCACCTATCTCCCCCCATTGTTTTGGTCCCTGCATTCTTTGGCCCCTTCTAGCCTAGCTGAAATTTGCCATCTTCTTGCTTCTGCTGCTGACCAAGCATGCCTTTGTGAGGCAGCTGCTGGCCACATGAGGCTTTCTTCCCCATGAAGATGACCTCACAGGACCAGCAGCTGCTTTGCAAAGGCCCAGGGTAGGCGCGCCTGTCAGCAGGAGGAGCAATAAGACAGCAAAGTTCAGCTCGGGTGGCAGAGTCAGGGTGGTGAGGATGACTGGGACTGGACTGGGGCAGCTGAGGCTTCTGGAGGTGAGTGCGACTTTGTGCCACGCTGCTGGGGGTGGCTGGGGCTTCCTGGGGAGGCTGCAGCTTTGCTCCGTGCTGTTGAGGTGGTTGGAGCTTTCCACAACTGCTGCATTTTGTGCCATACTGCTGGGGAAGGTTGGGCTTTTGCGCCACATTGGTGGGGTGGGGTTTCTTGGGCCAGCTGCAGCTTTGTATCGAGCTGCTGGGGTAGGTTGAGACTTCCCAGAGTGACTGTAATTGGGCACCCCGCTGCTAGGACAGCTGGGTTTTCTTGGGGTGACTACGGTTTTGCACTGTGCTGCAACTCAAGGGCTTTTTGTAGCTCCAGATTGGCAGCACCCCAAGATGTTCCTGATCCTCAGCATGGCGAGCAGCTCCAGAGCCATGGAGGAAGAGATAACGGGGGGGGGGGGAGAGAGAATAGGCAGTTTGGGGGAGTTCAAGAGTAAGCAGTCCCTTATCTTTCTGGTGCTCAGAGCTGAGAGAAATGGAAATGGCTTGGATTGGGGTGGGTCCTTGCCTAATTACTGGTGGAACTGGGTTAACAATGGCAACAGGGAGTGCCAGGATTGTTGTCACTAAGTGATGTGACTACGTGACATTGCACTTTAACACTGCATCATTTAGCAGTGAAAATTCAGATCTCAATTGTGGCCATAAGTCAAGGTCTAGAGGAAGGGATTTCAGAAGAAGATCTAAAAAGTTGCATGTTGCATGTACCGCAGACAAAAGAAATTCAGACATAATGGCTGCATTCAAACAACAAAGAAAGTCAGTTTGGTCTATGGTTAAGGTACCAGGCTACAAACCCTTAGGCCTGAAAGCTGGGCGGAGTGATTTTGGGCCAGTCACTGTCTTTCAGAACAACTCACCTCATAGGGTTGTTGCGGGGAAAATAGGAGGAAGAAGAAGTATTGGGTATGTTTACCGCCTCGAGTTATTTATGCAAGTAATAAAGGTGGGATAAAAATAAATTTTAATAACCCTTAACCCGGTCACGAAATTAATCCATTTTTTTAGATTCACAATACCCTAACCAGATATGCCAAGTTCACAGAACAACTAAACTGTTACCTATAAAATAAAACAAAAATCCAGCAATAGCATTAACCAAATTTAGAATGTTGTACAAATGTAGCTGCTAAGTCACCCTTTGGTCAGGAAATACCTGAGCAAACTTGTGATGTTTTCTTGCCCTACTGTCTATCCTGACAGGTTATCCCATGGAAACTGACTGCTGTTTGTAGGAGTCAAGATCTAAACCAGGGGTAGTCAACCTTGGCTCTTTTATGACTCATAGACTTCAACTGTGCTGGCTCAGGAATTCTGGGAATTGAAGTCCACGAGTCATAAAAGAGCCAAGGTTGACTACCCCTGATCTCAACATTAACAAGCTACTCCGTAATGTTTCATTCTTCAGCAACTCTATTTATACTGTCAATATCCTGTCTGGTTTCTTTACCAGGGAAACAGGTAGATAGAGATAGATCTATAGCAGAGTGGCCTCTTGTGGCCATCTGGCATAGCCGGATGCAAGATAAGCAAGAAGAATTAGTGTTTTGGGGAAAAAAGATAACTGCTTAAAATAGAAAAGGAAGGTAACTGCTGTATACCATCCTTCCACACCACATCATTTATTCTCAACATTTTTTATTCGGGCTACAGATTTATACTATTTATCTATCCTGGGAGAAGTAAGAAAAGTAGAAAGTCTGCTTTCTTCTCAGTAGGTAGGCATAGGAATGAATGCCTGTAAATCCAGACTGCAGTTCAAAACTCAATTATTCAAAAGTAAGCAGAGGTGAACTCTAAGTAGACCTGTGGATGATTGGACTAGTGCTAGATTTGTATCTAGGTACAAATTGCAGTTGGGTTATGAGGATAAAGAAGCAAGCAACTGGTGATCTTCTGTTTTAAAAAATACAAAATGCAGCCATTTATCTAGTACCAGCAGGCTTACAGGTGTAACTCAAGGTGCTGGCTGTCACTTCATGCATGAGTCATAAAAGAGCCAAGGTTGCCTACCCCTGGCATAGGGACTGGTTATCTAAGGGACCATGTGTTTCCATAGTTTCTGCCCGACCTGTGTGATCAGGCAGAGTTGGCACGTTCCAGGTTCCATCTGTTAAACACTGTCATCTGATAGGATCTAGGAAGCATGTTTTCTATTGCAGCACCTGCCCTCTGGAAAAAACATTTTCTCTGAGTTCCATCTGGCTAGCACCCTGTTCATATTTAAAAGAGTTCTGACAAATTAGCTCTGCCTCGGGACTTCGATTACAATGAATGATGGGTTCTGTATACTGGACTGTTTTTAGAATGGATGATTGCTTCTTCCCAAGAACTGTGGCTTTTTTATTTGTAAGTTTTAGTAATGATTTCATTATTTTCACCATTCAGAACTGTTCTAAAGTTGGACAGCCTTATAAAAGACATACACACATGCATACGTACATACGTACATACACACACAAGCTATCCACACCAAATATCAGGACAGCAAATGTTCTTATTCCAGGAGGTAACAAATCTTGAACATCACTAAAAATCTCAGTGCTCTCCAAACAGGATTGTTCTTATATTTACAGCAGATATAACATTAAGATTTAGAAATGAAAAATTCTCTGAGAAGCTTTATAGGTAGTCCTTGATATGCAACCACAATTGAGCCCAAAATTTCTATTGCTAAACAAGGCAGTTGTTAAGTGATTTTTGTCCCCTTTTATGACCTTTTTTACAACAGTTAAGCGAATCACTACAATTATTAAGTGCCTCATGCGGTTGTTCAGCAAATCTGGCTTCCCCCATTGACTCTCTTTGTCAGAAACTGGCTAGGAAAATTACAAATGGTGACCACATGTCCCCAAAACAGTGCAACTATCACAAATATATACCAGTTACCAGGTGACCAAATTTTGATCACGTGACCATGGGGATGCTGCAGTGGTCTTAAGTGTGAAAACTGGTCATAAGTCATTTTTTTCAGTGCCATTGTAACTTTGAATGGTCACTAAACGAATAGTTGTAAGCAGTGCTTTTTTTGTAAGAAAAAAGGTGCCTGAACTCACATCTTGTTAATCTTTTATTTACCTTTCGCACGTAGTCAATCACTGTACACACACCCACACATGTCAGTTGTGTAATGAAACATAATGGTCTCTGCCTGCAGTAAGCACTCAGTGTGCGACCACAAGACCAATCACAAGCTGAGCAGTGCCACAAGCTGAGCAGCTGGACGAAGTACGCATGCCTTGGATTCAACACACAAGCAACCTGCATGCATCGTTTTGATAATTTTGCTGCTGACCTGCTACGTTCAACAGGGCGATTCAAGTCCATGTGGACCAAACATCAAATTTTCAAAAGTTATTTTTAAAACTTGGAAAATCCATAAAAAAAGGTGCTCCGGTGAGTTCTATGACAAAAAAAGCACTGGTTGCAAGTTGAGGACTACCTGTATAATACACTCTACTGGCATAAAAAAGAGTCACTTTAAAAGAAGTTACAAAGTACAGCCAGTGCTTAAACAAGGCTGATTTCTTAGCCACAATATTCACAAGGGAATCTGAAGTTTTGAACCAGCTACTAATCACCTAGACTCATTTGGACCAGATTCAATATTCAACACCTAATAATGGACCAAGTCTTGGACCATCCTCTGCAAAGATGAATCTCCCATAACAACTCACAGCCCCCGCCATACAAGAACAAAACATGGAGGATTCTGAGACTTCAGAATTAATGAACCTCTCTTAGGAGCAGATTTAGCACTGAAACTTTTTAAAAACTTTAATTGCAAGCTTTTGCTGCAATAATAGCTAGTAAGAATACTTAATAGTTAATCTGATTTGTACTACTTCCAAAATGTTTGTTGTATCTCCCCACTCCAAAACCAGATTACTCATGCTATTCTAAACATTTCTTAAAAGTTTTCATACCGTGATGTAGCTTCCTTAGGGCCCTTGGACAGGGCAGAGCAATCACCAATCTGCTTACAGAATGAGAATTCTGAAACTTTGGTTTGTTAATTATATAATAATATTTCATAAAATACATATATTCCACAAAATTTTAATATAGTCTAATTGAATATATTGGTTTTTAATATAAGCTTCTGTTATCAATAAAATTATTTTAAGTTTTAGCCACCAATAAAAGTATGATTTTATCATTTTTATAATGATTGTAGGAAAGTTAAAGCTTTTAAGATAATGAAAGTCTTTTTACAATTTAATAAAGCATTTAAGATAATAAAAGACTTTTTACAATTTCTTTCTGAATATAAATAAGTTCCAAATTTGATAAGTGTTTCTTTTCTCCATTACAAAGCTTATTATGCTCAAAAAATATGCAAAGAGATTATGTTTCAAAGAAAGGTCCTGGATTGTGATTTAAAAAATTAAACATTTCAACTTCCATTAGTATAATGGTATGTGGGAATGATCTTGAGAGATGGGGAAGAGATGCTGGCTAGGGAATGATTAGATAAGAGGGGGCATAGCCCACAGCTGCATAGTGGGCAGAAAGACACCTCCCTAACTTCCCAGGCTGTGAAAGAGACAGCAGGATAGTTGTACTATCAGACTTGCAAGATTCTATTAATGTAGCCTTACAATAATGTATAATTAGCTCATCTGGTCATGTTTCCTGTCTACAGTACCTAGGAAGGCTGACAATTAGTCTCTCTCAAACTCTGATTGTAGATTGTGAATGCTTCCTTTATATTATGTTCTCCGTATTAGAATATTTTGGTCATCTATCTGAATACGGCACTGTACCGAATGCAGCAAATGAACTGTCCATGGTGCTGAAACTGCAGCTCACACCTGTTCCAAGGACAGAATTCACTACTTGGATAAGTTGAAAGAAGTTGCATTTCTTTTTTATCCTCTAAAAAAATTAACATCCTCATGTGAAAGCCGTGAAACTGCAGGAGACACAAACATCAGCACAATCATTTACAATTCCAATGGACTAGAAATTAGGGAGCATTCCAGATAATAAGGACACACTTCTTTCTCTCTCTCCCTCCTTTCATTCAGATTTCGTGCAATAAGAAGACTATTTTGGTCTGACTGGTGTAACCATCAAATCATACTTGATAGGATATATATAAAATCATGTTCACCATGAGTTTCCTAATTGAACTGCAATCACATAGAAAGGAAAACAGAAGTAGTCCAGAAACGACATCACAACTGCAACACACAGGACTGAAATGTTTTATTTATTCATTTGTTAGATGTATATCTTCTTTGAGGATATAGCAACATAGTATACATGCCATTCTTCTTCCAATATGTACCCAGAGGAACCCTATGAAATACAATAGGTCAGACTGCGAGAAAATGACTGATTCAGAGTCAAAATTAAAAAGGGCATTAAAGCAGAAACTTTGTTTCAGAAGAGAAATTTATTTTTCATACTACAAGTTAAAATGCACAAAATTCTCACCATAGTACCAATATTAATTGTGTTCACACTGGTATCTTATTTATGAATTATGCTATATCCTTATCAATATATAAAACCTTAGTAGATAAATCTACTGTACCATATTGAGGTATATATATTCCTGATGTTATGTGAAAGCTAAGCAGAATTTTCTCATTTAACAAAAGAATATCACATCTATCTCACTGCCCACTCCTTCAAAATCTATATTTAAGTCATGTGTATATTTAAGTCAGTTTGAGACTTATGTGCGTTAAATTTCATACTCCTATTTTCAGGTATAATTAGTAAGCTCGTGAGTCAAGTGCCTGTAGAAACTGTCAAGACAGTCTTATAAAACTGCAAATTAGAACAAAAGACTGCACAAGGAAGACATTTCTTAATTAGCATTCATTAGGAACTAGATTTGAACAGCCACTGAATTTACAGTAAACAGAGACAATAAAAAGAACCATATCTGATAAGCTAAAACTCAGATTTTGTGGGTTTTACTCAGTTCTACTTTCAAGGTGGCTTCATTTTGATTATGGAAATGACCATAATTAATATAAAAGTGAGCACATTTTTTATGATGCTTGATCTTAACATATGAAGATTTAGTTGATTCTAATTATCAAATTAGAACTGATAGCAATCTAAACTCAGTGAACAAGCTATAAGTAGATGCATCAGAGAAATATTTTACATTGGCCATGCTGTCTGCAAATTCTGGGAACTGTAGTTCTAGTGTGTTATCTAATTGGTAGAGCCTGGTATGGATCATTGGTAAAAAGCAATTCCATCTGTGCTTTATTTTATATACTCTGTGCATATAACATTAAGGTCATTAAAACAAAAATGAATAAGCAACATTACATCAGTGCCACTGGTTTATTTCAACATGTTCAGGAGTCCATGGAAAAGAAAAGAATGGATGGATGGATGGATGGATTTCTATAGCCACCCATCTCAACAAGTGACGCTGGATAGCAAACATTATAATGTAACATGGAATAGGGATATGGATACTGTAGCTATGTGTTTACAAATTATTCCACCTTTTTGCATGTAGTAGGAGTACAGGAATACAGTTACTTATGTTAGCACAAGACATACAGCAGCTCAGGGCAGGGCAATAATTTTTGCTCCTTATTCTCACCATTTCTATGCCAGTAGATCAATGCTGATTGCAGAAAATCTTCAAATTATTTTCTAAAATTGGGGAACAGAACTGTGCGGATTTGCCCTATATCATTTATGAAAATGAATGCATATTAATTCTATTTTTAAAAAAGGTCTAAAGTTCATTGTTGCCTCTAGACAAAATGGGTGGCACATATAAATCTAATAAATTGTCCTTTGTGTACATACTAAACACATAATAGACATTACAATAGTAGTGACTTTGGAATAACATCTAGAAACAACTTGCTGTCCATGAATCCATCAAATCCAGAATACAAAGGTTTTCCCTACAACACAGGACTTTATATAAGATGATAGAATGAGATCACCTAATCCAGTTCCCTGCTCAGTACAAGAATTCC
The DNA here is from genome assembly GCF_001527695.2 of Protobothrops mucrosquamatus. Classification (NCBI taxonomy): domain Eukaryota; kingdom Metazoa; phylum Chordata; class Lepidosauria; order Squamata; family Viperidae; genus Protobothrops; species Protobothrops mucrosquamatus. The sequence continues at coordinate 1,178,198 of NW_015386520.1, forward strand.
CAGAAAGAAATACATTGGGTGAACACAAAAAGATTTGGCAGCACACGGTAGTGATTTCCTTCCTTGTGCTCTGTTCTTGAAATATAAAGCCTTGTCTTAATTGTTTCCAGGATCACTGACTCTGTACTCTACTCAGCTCTGTATTTCCTGCTGCATCCATCTTTTGGACAGCTACACGCTGGTTAGAAATGAACTACTACAAGGTAAGCATCTGTATTACTCCTTCCTTTTTGGCAGGTTCTCTGAACTCAGTCAAGGAGATATAATTTAGTATAGTGACACTCATACAGGAAGTTTCCCCCCAAAAGCTGAAACTAGAGGCAAGGCATAAAGGTTTACTAAATTCCCCCATTGCAGCTCACTTTTTTTTCCATTACATGGTACATCAGACTTTTTCTACTACTAAGATGGACTATGTAGCTATTAGCATTAACATTAAAAAAGGAAGAGCTAATTCCAGTTCCATTACATACAAATATAATAATGTTCCTGGCATAGGATCTAGCCAGGACTATCCCACTAAAACATCTGCATTTTGTCTCATGCGGAAATATCTGTGGTCTCAGACTCCCATCCTTATAATGGAAGTGATAATGACCTTCTTCATAGAGATATTTGAAGCAGTGAGATAATGAACAGTAAAATAGTTGGCACGCTGAAACTGTGAACGAATTATTTATAATGAGTGAAATTACTCTGAATGTTTTATACCAGATTCATAAAGAAAGTATCAACAAATACTTTTATTAATGTGGAACACAAAATCTACAAATTAGGTAAGATGAGGTAAGACTCTAAAATGACCTTGGTAGTGGTTTTCGTTACTACAGGTTTTAGCAAAAAATATATATCAACATTTGTTTTCCTAATTATATCTGTTCTCCTGGTCTGACTTGATCTCTTAGCAGCCTTCAGTATCACTGATCACGAGCCAGTTGCAAGGATGGGAGAGGGAGAAGCAGTGTTTTGATATGTTTCTCCTTTCTAAATGGTCAGTTCAGTCAGTAGGGATAGTAGGGAGAAGTCGAGCCTTCAGGAAATCTGTCAAATGATTTGATAGGGCTTGGTTCTCAATCTTCTGTTGTCTAACACCTTATTTGAAGCTACTAGAAGTCATCCATCAGCTTTCAGTAAGGCATCGTCAGTGTACTGATGATACTCATTTATACATCTGCACTCTAGGCCAGGCAGACTCGATCCAGTGCTTTGAGGATATTAGAGTCTGGATGGGGTGAAACAAAACTGAATCCCAATGAGTTGGAGTGATGATGGATTTGAAAGACAATTATTTCCAAGGAAAGGCAATGGAATTCATTCTCCAATCCAGAGGTGAACTGCCATCCAGGAATTCTCTTGGATTCATAGCTTGTGTTTGATCAAGAAATGAAGGCTGTAGCCAGGAATTGTATCTTGTGCACCACTTGGACCCATGTGTGGCATAGGTTTGCTTTTGTCATAAGGCTGAAGTGTTGTACCTTATTCCCCATAGTGTTACTCTCAAAGACTATTTGGAAGATTCAGCTAATCCATCATGTTGTGGCCTAAGTAGTTATAGACATATCTAGGTTTGTGGCAATATATTCAGTGAACCTTCTTGATTGTGGCTTATATAATAAACCACAATGGTGATAAAGCTATGAATGTGTGGAGTCTTAAGTTGGCATGTATTTTCTAGATTCACAGTGGTTTTCATTACCTGGGAAAGAAACTAGTTTAGCTTCAGGGATGCTTTTAAAACAGGAAGTGATGGTAATTTCACCACTGTACTGGTTAAATTAGTGTGGTGTACAGATGGGTCATTTCCTGGGTGCTGAATGACAATGGGATATGGGACTCCAGGCTGAGAGAAGGCAGTAGCCATATGGCAATAATATGATCCTTCTAGTAATGTGAACAGACTCAGAATACTTCATTATTTTACTAATGCAGTAGCTTCTCTTGAACCTTATAGCCCCTCACTTTATTGAATATAGATCTCTCTTTGGGAAATGAGGTGTGTTCTTGATGCAGAAGATAACCTTCCACTATCCAATTAATTGACAATTTAAATAGATACAATTTTCCCAGGCTAATCTCTCCCAAATTTCCCTTATATACAGAAGGGAATATGGCTAGAAAATGGAGACGTCCCTGTGGTTCAAACCTCAATAAAGATCATTCAGCATCCATCTAAAATTGCTGTTCATTCCTGTCCTGGAGATATTGCTTTCAGGCTATATCCAATCTCTAAATATTAATTTTTCACTTCACCTTTCAATACGTTTGTTTGCACGTTCACACGTACAAAATTGTACTGTAAAGTAAAATGGTGAAAAGAAAACTCAGTCAAAGCTTCTACAACTTGTTATGCAATAGTAAGAATTAGGAGCTGCTTCAAAGAATGCAGAGCAAACGAGCACACACCCACCCTCTCCAATACTACTAGCATGTAGACATTTAACACGATGGAACAAGAGATTATGGCAATTCTCTGTAAAGTGTCAGCTAAAGCAGTCCTGGAAAATTGATACAGTTGTAGTCCCATCTCCAAGGTTTTACAGACGTTATGGCAAATAATATCTAGAAACCTCAATTTTACAGCACTTGGAAACAATTGGAAACAAAAAACTATGTTTTTTATTTCCCTAACAAAGTGAAAAGGCATTTGTATATGTGATGTAGTTCATTCAGTGCAGTTCCAGGAGTTGATCTGAGCTGAATGCTTCCCCCCCTCCCCTTCATGGCAACTGATACTGGAATTTAGATTTTAAGGTTTTCAGAACGAAAGAAGGAACTGAGTTCCACAAATTCTAAATGCAGAAATTTAAATACAGAGAATGTCCATCATATCATAGATCAGTTTGGGGTATGAAGTAATATCTTGGCATGAGCTTTTTTTTTTTTTAAATGAGCTGGTTTAAAAGGAAGGCCACCCTAGTGCAGCATTTTATTCCCACTATGACCAGTCAGAAAAATCTATAAAATACAATATAAATGAAATAGCTTCCTCTTAAGGATTCACTTTGTCAACTATAGCAAGAAGGACATTGCTTTCAACACCAACAACAAAAGGATGCAGGATCATTATATGATCATCACCAGAAACCATTAATATCCCTCGGGAAAAAATTAAGTATTTGTGGATCATTAGCTTCCTACACAGAGGGGATATTCCCAAGAAAATGGGTACCTGCAAAAGGGTAGATACAACCGGAGACAAGTAGTTACACCAGAAATATGCTGATAGTTCAGAATGGCAAAAGGACTAAAAGTAACGGAAAGAAATTGAGAACAAAAGAGATTGGGGGGTCCTCTCCCACTTTCATACAGATGTCTGCCTGCCTACCTGCCTGCTATGCAAGAAGCCATTCCTTTCTGCCCACTGCCAGGGCCTCCCAGTCCACACCTACCTTCGATGCCACTGAGGATCTTGAAGCATTTTGTAGTGAACCAGTAGGATATGATCAGGAGAATGACAATCAGGGAAGCATACAGGAGGCTGTCACTATGGGGGGATTCCTTCTCCATATCGCCATGCCAGGAATGTTCCCCTTCTCCTTTTGCCTGGGATCCCTGAGTCTCTGCTACCTTAGCTTCTCCAAGGCAATCTTGAGCTCTCAGCCATGCACATGAACCTGGCTCCCCTGACCAATTATGTTAATTGCTCTTCTCCAACACATGGCGCCTCTCTAAAAATAACTGGCTGGCCCGGGGGGAGCTGGGGGGGCATACAAGAGATAGGAAGAGAAGATATGTTACTGGATCAAGATTGGGCCCTGTTCCACTGACACATCCTCCATGAATTGGCTGCCATTCTTATATCTCTGAGGCTTGCGTCTTTTTCTGTTCCACAGCAAGCATTTCTGCCTGGTTAATCAGGATTTCCCCCCCTTTGTTTTTAATGAGCTTTAATAATAATGAATTGGAAAATCTTAAACTGTTCTTAGTGATACTGCATGTATTCAGTGATTACAAATGTTTGGCAGCTAGTGGGTTTTCCTTATTTTTCTTCTGCCTTTCTGGGAGACAGTGTAACTCTCCTCTTTGGGCAATATTTTCCTGCAGGGGTGTGAAGATCAGAAGCCAGAATCCCTAGCTATGTAATCTCAATTTCCTCTTGTATTCACTTATTTGATTCTTCCTCATATAGTTCTTCCTTTAACACGATAGCCTACAGCTCAGGATAGTGAGTTGGTTCACTATCCTAAATACAGATATTAACACTTTCCTCTTATTTAGTCCAGAAAGCCATAAAAGGTTGTCTAGGACACTCTCAGCCTAGCTTAAGAAAATGTGATGCTGCCAATTTCCTAAGCTAACTGGCATGGGATTGATCACCAGTTGTATATGAGACTGCTAGAAATCTTAGGTGTACTGCTCTGAAACGTATGGTAGTAGAAAGGTGGAATCTGTATTTACTAAACAAAGAGATTCTATCAATGTTTTAACAAGCTCAGTAGTTGTAATATATGTCTAGAGTTTTGACTCTTTCTCAGCCAAATCTAAAGAACTACAAATTGAATCTCGGATCAGCTGCTAGTGCAGCTATATTGAAATTACAAATTCAGAAGAATTATTACATGTGCAGGTGTGTTAATACACAGAGTCATTTAATTTTCACTCACCTCCAGATATCTAAAATCTTTGCATCTAAGCTACAACAATCAAATGGACAAAAACAGCCCAATAAAGAATAAAAGCATCAGCTATGTTAATTGTGATACTAGCTCTATCAAAGTAATTCTCCTGTCCCATGTTTACAATCAGTATTCAAGCTTTCACATCGCATTGATGTCTTTCTTTTGGCAAGTGTTCAGCGATAATGATAATCAATCTAGCTGATACTTAAAAGGGTCATAAGGGAACTTCAGCAACAACAGCTATATTTGTTTGCATAGCAAATATCTTGGAGTTAGAACCATGGATCAGTCCATATGACTAAATAGTGTTATCACTTTCTCCTTTGTTCACAGAAACACAGCATTTGTATTACACAAATGTCCCTTATTTCCCTGTGGTTACATAATCTCTATGTCAAACTGGGCATGGGTTTCCTTCCTTCCTCCTAAATAATCATTCCAAGAAATGTGTATGGTAAAATAAGGGGAAATAAGGCCAAGAATTAATAGGTGCTAAATGAAGGTGGACTGAAAACAAAAGTGAAATAAATATGGAAGAATATGTTAGAGGTGGTTTAGTCATATAGAAAAAATGAGTGAAGATCAAACTGCAACCCACTTCTGTGAAGAAAAGAGTGAATGATTTAAGAAGAAGGGATAATCAAGGAATTACAAATATCTAATAATATTAATTTTGAGTTTAACACTACAGGGGTTTCTGTTTGTGCTCTTTTCTCTGGATATTTTATTGTATGTTTCTATATTATTTTTAATGCTGTTAGTTGCCTAGAGTTGCTTGTGCGTAGGCAGCAATATAGATTGAAAGAAATTTTTAAAATATGGGACAGATCCTAAAGAAGAGAGCAATGAGCATTTTTAGGAAGAAAAGTAAATATATGTAATAGTGGACAAATGTAGTAAAAGCAAGAATGGTTTGCTAAGACAGAAAGCTATAGAGAGATATAATAGTACTATTGGTAGCTGTATTCTCTTTTTCATTTTTTATTACATGCCAATAATTTTTTGGAGATACTATTTCTTACTTCTTTTCTGCAAAATGTCCTGGAAAGGAATAGCAGGAGAAACACATATATATGTATGCAATTCAGCTGAGGTGTATACAGTGTGTATTTAGTGTGCTAGATGTAGGCAACCTTTTTCAGATAAAGAGCTAAATTCATGAGAAAAGTTATTACATAGAGAGAAATGTTACTAAATAGATAGAAATGTCTATTGATTTGAAAAAGTAGTGAAAACCTCTCCTGGAATGATACTCATTTCCAAACAAAATAATGATTATGTTGAGTAAGTTGAATAATTTTGCAACTGAAGTAATATATAGTACTAGTATATATTTCTACAACTGTAGAAATGTAAGATAATTACATCTAGTGTATACATTTAGGTTACGGTACCACTGAATACATCTAAGTTTGAAGAGTTTGGGATAGGTCATGTGATACCTGTGCCTCTTGCCTCTGCTTTTTACTCACCTGCTTTTAGCCGCCACTTGAGGCAGTTGCTTCACTCCCACTTAATGAAAGAATTGGCCCTACTATCCTACTATACAATAACCTCAAAATCAAGGTGGAGAATTGAGACCCTCCAGGTATTGCAGAACTAAACTCTCAGCAGCCCCAGTCCATATGGCTATGGGTGAGGGTTACAGATGTTGTAATTATGCAGCATTAGTTTCTCCAATCCTATATGCAGTTAATATTATTATTCCATTCAGTGCAGGTGAAGTTCAGAGAGAACTGATGAGCTAACGCTACAAAACTAGCTCATGGAAGAAATAGTATTTGAACCAAGGGTCTCTTGATTCCTAATTCAGCCTTTCAGCCAACTCCTTCTGCATCGCCTCTCTGTTTTGAGAAGCCTAACTATCACAAAATAAATTTAATCAGATCTTTCTTTTTCCTTGTATTGCAACAAAATAATTTCTGTCCATCCTTACATACAGCTCCAGCTCAAGAAACAGGTGCTACTGTCCTTCCTTTCTCACTTCATCTGTAAAATATAGCTAAGCATGTATTCACTTTCTTTCTCACAAATATACACTCAGCCACCCACCAGTTCCCTGGCAAGACAGCAGTGGCACAGAGCTAAAATTAGCCAGTCACCCACCTGTCTGATTATAAATAGAAGATAAAAGCAGCACATAAGCAAGGTTTCAAAATCTCTGAGCCCTAGCTGGGTGCTACAATGCTTGATGCCTACACTAGACTGCATTGTAGCCAGTCCCTCCTGTCACAGGCGCAAGGCATTTTGAGTCAAAGCCATTGCTATTAAATATAAAAGTCAAACAGAGCATGGGTTTCCTTCCAGCACCTCATAAGAATCCTGCTTAAAAAGTCTCTGTCCAAACAAGTGTTATCCAGACTTGGTGGATTGTAACCCCCCAAATGCCACCAGCTCTGATCCTCTTTGCTAGTTAGAGACAGGAGTCTTAGTCCATCTCATTCTGACAATGCCAGATGGAGAGAGGATCGGCTAACGATGCCAAACAATTGATTATCCTGCTGACAAACCCATAGCTTTTGGTATGGCTCCACAGTGGCCTCTAAAACATCTGGTAAGTTATTCCAAGTTGAATGATTGGAATTTGTAAACCTATGCAGGGAATAAAAGAAACCTTATTCCCAAAGATTTAGAAAAGAAAGAGAAAGAGAAAGAGGAGAAAGAGAAAGAGGAGTTAAAAGAACCCCACAATCTAACCTGTCAATCTAAGTCAGAGTTTCTCAACCTTGGCAACTTTACGATGTGTGGACTTCAACTCCCAGAATTCTCCAGCTAGCGTTGCTAGCTGGAGAATTTTGGGAGTTGAAGTCCACACATCGTAAAGTTGCCAAGGTTGAGAAACTCTGATCTAAGTAGTAGGTAGAAATTATCAGAGACCAGGAAAACTGAATGCTACACAGCCAGATAGAAGCAAGAATCTCAGCTTTTAAAACAAGATCAAGCTCATGTTAATTTTGCCTTGCCTTTTCTGTCTGGCTCCAAGCCATATAGACACTGGCCTAATTCCCAGAACAAGAGAGCCAGTCTGATGTAATGGTTAATGCATAAAGCTAGAAACATGGAGACTGTGAGTTTTAGTCCTGCCTTGAATGTGAAACCAGCTGGGTTACCTTGGACAAAGTCTCTTTCTCTCAGCTCTAGGAAGGAAGCAATGGCAAACCACTTCTGAAAAATCTTGCCAAGAAAACTGCTTAGGCAGTCTTTAAGAATTGAATAGATGGGGGGGGGGGATTTCCAAGGAGAAGAATCAGAGATACAGAAAACGTACAGCAATCCAAGTGGAAACTGGCTGCTGAATTTTATTTTATAGAGAACGATCTGAGTTGTGTTTCCTTTATTATTCATTGCTTTATTTTGTTCTACCTGGGTTCTGCATTCTTGGCTGGAGGAGCAGCCACTGAGATAAACCTTATAGACTTCTCTCTTTCTTTTTCCCCCACAGCTTCATTTTCCATTTAGTATGTTAATCCCAATGTTTATAATAAAATCTCATATTTTTTTCCCATGAATCTGCCCTTTCTGTCCAGGAATTTAGTCTTCATCATATGATCCGAGTACCATAAGCTGCAGAAAAAGAAGAAAAGCAGAAGCTGGTAGCAGCATTTATTGATTAGGCTCCCCCCCCCCAGAAGGGCAGTGAGATGTTGAGTGGAGGATACAAAGAACCCATAACGGGATCCGGGCAACCTAGTTGACTAAATTCCTGTGGGTGCATGTACCAGCATGTCTCACTGCAGCCTGACTAAATGGAATTCAGCTTTTGTTTCCCTAAGAAGCCTCTTCCATATAATCCCATTTATACAATGACAAACTAGACTATCCCTTTCTAACTCTTAAGTTTCTTTTAATAACTAAGTCATTATGAAGTCATTAATTTTAGCCACCAGATAATTCTTGACTTCTTTGGCTAGAGATACATAGAGATACATAGTTTCCTTACTTTGACAAAATAGCTCAGTTTCTCCAAAGGGAATATAAGGGTAAGGTGTAGAGGGGGAGGAAGGGATGAGAAGACTTTATCAAAATCTAGGCTGGAGAACCTGTGGGTCTCTTTGCAATGAATTCTGAACACATCCTGATATCCAAGAGCTTATTTAAGCATATAATAAATAACTGGTTCAGGTAGACTGACTGTAGATTTCACAATCACGTAGATTGGGGTCAGTATATAAATATGTAAAATAAATAAAAAATTGGAATTCTTTGTCTTTCTTATATTCCCCCTTTCACACTAAATTCCTTTTCTACAGATTTGCTTTCATTGATTTAATAGGAGCATTTCTCTGTCTATGGAGATTCTCTCATCCAGGTCATGGTTGTCCCAAAGGTGCTTTTTCAAGAGGCAACTGGACTTTCTTGTTTTTCTTTGAAGGTATTTTGTTTCTCATCCAAGAAGCTTCTTCAGCTCTGACTGGATGGTGGGGAATGGAAGGGTTTATATTCCTTGCAGACAGCTGTTCATTTGCATTCTTTTACAGAGTCAACACTTGGAAGTTTACCTGTGTGCTCAAGGTCACCTGAGTGGTGCAAATGGGTGTGGAGCCTTCTTGGAACTGCTGAAAGGACTGTGTTGTAGACTGAAGATAGATGATGTCATATCCGTCCTCCTCTGTTGAGAGAAAGCTGTTCAGTTTTGACATAGATGGCCTCTTTGACCCCTCTTTCAAACCAGCAGTCCTCCCTGTCCAAAATGTGGACTTTGCTGTCTTCAAAAGAGAGGCCTTTGTTGTCAACTACTATGATGAATGACTATGTTAGGAAGGAATGATTGGGGTAGAATTCCATAACATCTAGAAGGCATCATGTTAGGGCACTGTTGTTGTGAGCCCCTTTTCTCAGAGCTGCTCATTCAGCTAGATTATTTGTCTTTGCTAAGGTGATCTAATGATGTATTATCATTTTTAGTTTTTTTAAATCTGTCATTGTCACAGTTAAATTTAGGTCGCTGACAGCTGAATCTTATTATAGAACTACTGATCAAAGTCGATTATTAATAAAGTACATCCAAATATTGGCAAAAGGCTATTTTTGGCCACTGGTGTTACTGCTTCAATTTGGTTATTTAATTAAGAATGTTCTCTCTTTGTCCAATGTCACCTACTCTAAAGCCATCTGCAGGATACAAGACTACCTGGACTATGAAACACTAGGAAAACCGGTTGCCATTGAACATGTAATATGTGAATGTATACTAAGAAAAATGCAGGTTTTTTTTTTCATTCACCATAGAGTAGTGTCCTTAATTAAATAGGATTTCCTGAAAAAATTCCTACTACAAAAAAAGAACTGAGTATTAAACTTATTTGAATGTTAGCAACTCTTTTAACAGATAAGTAAAAGATCTAATAAAGTAAGAATGCAACCCTGAAGAAAAATATGTTCAAATAAACTATGTAATAATTATATTTAAACAAACTGGTTATTTTGGATGGCACCACTACTTACATCTTTAAATCTCTTGAGTTTACCACATTACTCTAGCATGATTAATTCTACAAACAGGCAGACAACTGGTGTTAATGGTAGCCCCTTTTAATAAGTCATGTCTTCTTTCAGAAAAAGAAAGACAGGAATTGAGGACAGAACCCATGGTATCTTTAGATGTGTAACCGACAGGACCAAAGTGCATCTGAAAAATCACTTTTCACTTTACATAGTCTGTAGTATAAAGGAGATTTAAGATTACAGAAGATCAAGGAATATCTGTCTCAATTATGGTACCATGATTCTCCTTACTAAATATATAGCTTTTAATCAAATGCCTAAAGATGTATCTTCGCCTTTTACAAATTGCTCTCATTCACAACTGCAGTTCAATTCTCTGTGAGTACAACCTCAAGAGGTCTGTCCTAATTCGTATGTCTTGATGTCAGGTAGGCATGATCAGGAACACTTCCCTACAGAAACAAGTATTTAAAGATGCAGGGTCCAAGGAAAAAAGTCTAGAGGATCCTAACCCAACAATGGCATTCCCAAGGCACTTAAAAGTGTTCTCAAAGGTGATACCTAGGTTTCTGAATGTTCCTCCTATATATTCAAAACTGGATTGTAGCACACTGGGCTGCTCGTAGATTATATAGTTTTATAGCCAGTTTACTCTGTTTTGTCATTCATATGCCATGAATTTTGTTCATACTAGGTGTTCTCTGTAGGGGTTTTCCTCACATGAAAGAGAGTCTGTTTCTCTCCCCCCACCCCCCCAGGAATGGAAAGCCCCACTCTCATGACCTTCAGAAAGTAATAAAGACTAGAAGGTTTAGTAATTAAATGCTGTATTTCTGGTACGCTTTGGCCTTTATATGCCTCTTGTATACTGTCTTTTAAAGGTCAATTTAAAACATACATATCCATCACACTATTTTCTTTTAAACAGTGTTATGTTTATTCACTCACTCCATTCATTCTTCCTTCATATATCTGTTTTGCAATTTAATTCTCACTCTGTACGACCAAACCACCACCGGGTATTTTTTCATACTAGTCCCTCATAGTTGCATTCAATGCACAATCCTTCGGCACCCATTCATTCTTGATCGTATCTCTTCATCTTTTAGTACATGTGTTCCTTTAGTATCCCATTCCCATTACTGTGAATTTTCTTCTATATTCTTAGTGCCATACTCAACTTTCACTTCTGTATAACAAAGTAGGGAGAAACAGGCATTTATGAACAAATATAAACAAACATCTTTTGACAAACATTGTTGTCATTATTTCTTATGACAGGCCATAATGCAACTGTCAGCATTTCTAAGTCTTAAAATTTCTCCATCCATTTTTTCATTTTTAATAAACATTACAATAAACATTCTACTGAAGTACTTAAAATATAAGTATTTTCTACTTGTCTTTTGGTATTTATGTATTACTCACTTAAATTTCTGCTTCCTAGGTTTTTGATATATTGATTTTCAGATTCATACACCTTGTTACATCAAACAATCTATCTAACATTTGCTACTGATTTGGGGAATCCTTAGCCAATAGTACAACTTCTGCATACATTCTCAACTAATACCTTTCTAATGCAACTCTACCCGTTCTTAGTACATTTATTCATAAATGTATTAACAATCAAGAATTATCCTACATCCTTATCATCCTCTCTGCTCAGTGTTAAACCATTCACTAAACATTCCATTTATAGGTATTTATCATTTAGCGACCACAACTGGAATCAGCAACTCAGTTGTTAAGTGAACTGGTCACAAAGTGAAACAGTGGCCATGCTTATAATCTTATTTCAGCTTTCCTTTGCTTTATAGACCTACAAAGAGCGTAAATGCAAGGATTGGTGGCAAAGTTACTTTTTCATCTCCATTGTAACTGTGCATGGTTAGTGTACAGGCAGTCACTAAATGAGGACTATTTGTTTTTTCATACATGCTATACTTCATGTTCTGCTCTTAGCACATTCAACTTAATACTTTCACAAAATACTCCATTCTTTGAACCTGGTAAGTTTATCCTAAAATGCTTTTCTAAGGCAACAAACTCACAATGTACTTTCTTTCTCACCTTTATACAGTATATGTTTCTCAAAGATTTTCTGAAGAGTAAAAATCTAATATGTACACCTTGTACCCATACAAAGTTGAACTCTCCTTCCCAAATTTTATTCACTGAATCCCCTTGTAGACCCTGTGCTTTTTTGCTTGTGAATTGAGATAAAATAATTCTGCTGTTCCACTTCTCAAAGGAAAAAAGAAAATTGCACAGGCCTGACAATCCCCCAATGGCTCAGAGTATGCCTGTTACTTGACTGAGAACAGGATGCCCAATCTTTTGAGGACAGAAGAGCACACTTGGTTTTTGAGTAATATGTTCCCCAAAGTAGGCAGCTGGAATCAGGGCACAAATTAACAGTGTGGTGTCTGTTCTTAAAATGACAGCAATTACAATTCTTAGTCAAGGTGACTTCCCTTGTATTTGATTATATTTTTTTACTGTATGTCTTTCAGGGGCTGCATTTGGCTCTGAGGCTTTAGTAGTAGGAAAATCAAGGCATTCATCTAGGACAGGGGTAGTCAACCTTGGCTCTTTTATGACTCGTGGACTTCAAGTCCCAGAATTCCTGAGCCAGCTGTGCTGGCTCAGGAATTCTGGGAGTTGAAGTCCACAAGTCATAAAAGAGCCAAGGTTGACTACCCCTGATCTAGGAGGACTTTAGGTAATAAACAACACAGTAACAGGTCTTTCAGAGTTTGTGGTCCTGGCATAGCAAAGCCCCCAAATGATTAAAAACATATTTCTGAATATTCAGTTACCATTTGAGCACTAAGCAAGCAGTGGCATACATACAAAGTAGAATAAATTGCAGATTTATTCTAGTTCAACTGTAAAGCACTCTACGAGATCAATATGACACAAGGCAGGAAATTGTCTTTGCAATATTGCATTAAGCACTTTGCTAACACATTTCAACACAATGCTGTCTGACAGTGCATTGATGATCAGCATCAATTTCTCTATGAGCCCATATGCAGCCGGAGATACCATCATCATTTAGAGCCTCCATTTCACTCTCCAGATCCTGGGAGTTAACTTAAAAGAGCCCTCATGATAAATTGGAGTTATTATCTCCACAAGATAAAACATAGATAAATTATATATATAAGCAATGTTTCAAACATATATATTACTTCTATTATTTGTTCATATTTGGAATAAAATAAACATTATATAGTAAAGTTGGAGCTGAGAGACACTGCAGATGGATGATTATGCTTCAAACAGAAGAAGTTTACAAACACACACACACACACACACAGAAAGGCCTTTCAGTTTTTCAAATAACAATCGCCAACACCATTCTATGTGTGCCATGTGTGTGTGTCACATGTTTGCCCATTATATGGTTTCCTAACTTAACCCAATTTTCTCTGTTAACATGGTATCCTAGACATAACATCACCATATCAACTGGGTTCACACATAATCTAGGATGTGCTATATAGTATATCATGGTGTAGTATATCATGTGCTATAGTACTGTATATCATGTAAAAACAGCCCATTTGGTCCTGGACCTGGATAAGGCAGAGTCAATTTGCCATTGGTCCAGAAACATACTCATTTATGCAGCCATGAAACATTGGGTCCCTCCATAGATTACAGAGCAGAAAGGTGATCAAATAGTTTGCCACTCCTTTACAAGATGTGGGATGCATGATTAAGCCATGGAGATCTTTGAAAATTACCATACAGTCTGGGGAGAAAAGACCAGGGTGAAAGAATGCAATGATTCTGCAGATCAGGGCAAAGGTAGATTAGTACAAAGGAAACATGCAGCATTAAATGATAAAGTAGGTCAGAGGACAGGCTAATATATTTCCCATCAACTACCCCCTACAATATGGGGATTAGAGACAAAAGAGTATGGGAATTGTAGCCCAATTCATCTATAAAGCATCAGGTTGGAAGAAAGCTAAAGTAGGGCTAATCTGTTCTAGCTCATCTTCTTTTCCCTGATACAGATAAAAATATGGACTATTGAATGTAAAATCAAAGGAGGTGAGCTCCAATCCAAAGACGGATCCAATAGATCTTTAACCTGGCTCTCCTCCCAGAATATCTCTTGGGTAGATGCATTCATTTAAGCAGCAAAGTTTTCATCTATCAATGAAGAAGTTGACTAATTGCTTTGTAGAGAGTGGTATGGAGACAGTGGTATGGAGCAAAGACATGGGAGCCAACATAACAGTTCTTTTAGTGTGAAAAGAAGAATTCTGAAAAAGGTGTGATGCTTATGCAGCATCTACCAAATTATCAGCTGACCCTGGTGACCTCAAGCCAAACGTAATCTGGTACTGAGTCACAACAGAAATATGCCTATTATCTAAATCCAATGTAATTTGCTCCCTATGATCTACATATAATGTCTACCATATGCTGTTTTCTTCCTTCTCTGAAGAACCACAATAACCTACAACTGCAATGGGGGTATTGGGCAATACAGCACTTTCCCCTTCTATTGCTTGTAGAGCTCAGCTATTTTTAAAGGCCCACCACACAAACACAAAATATGTGTAGGGTCTCATCATCCCTGTGCCCGCTGTGCCAACCACACATGTCCCAATCCATCCCTCCTCCAGAATGCTGGGAACTCCTACCTTGATATAAGGTCCCAGTTACAAACTGGTAGAAGAAACGGATCGCCCGCCCCAGCTGCTTCTTGCACCGTTGCTGGCAATGAGCCATGGCACTAGCAATACAGTGGCAGGGGGACACGCCTGGCTGTGGACCCCCAGGCTCTCGGGACCAGGTGAAACTTAGTAGAGCTCGGAGAGAAGAGCGTCTTCTGCTCTCGGCTATTACACAGTCAGTATCCAGGCAAGAAAAGTCAGAGCCACCACTGAAGAGAGAGAGCTCTGATCTCAGACATGAAAGTTTGGACTGGATTGAAAAGATCCAGCTGAGATTGGTGGCTGTTGAAGGCTTCGGGGACGCTAGAAGAGCAGAGATGACCAGCCAACAGACACGCCCAGGGCCAAAGCTGGGGTGACCTCCCACCAAGGCGAGAAGATCGCAGCCGTGCCCCAATACTTGGGCGAAGGCAAGGACTGGCAGCGGCCGCCGTTTCAACCCAGAGTTGCTCGACGATCCTTTCCCGGACGCTCAGTTGAGCAGGAATTTCCAGCAAAGTTGCAACGAAGAGCGGACAGCGAAGTTGGAGCCGCCAACAACGCAGCGGTCAATGGGCTGTGCCGGTTGCTCGGAGAGGGCAGCAGGCAGCAGTTTCCCACTCCAGGCGGATGCCTTTTCGGATCCTTGGTTGCTTTGCCTGGCGTGACATCTTTCTCCGCCACACCCAGTTCTCCACAAGACAGCTGCCAGGAAACCAGAGGCAGTGCTAGGTTGGCATGGCAATGGTCTGACTCCACAGGTCCTGCTGACCAATGGGGTGCTGCCTCCCCCTCCTCCTCCTCCTCCCGGCTCTTCTACTGGAGCCTCCCAGGACGTTCATTCCGAAGCACTAAACTGCTCTGGACAACAATGGGGCGAGTGCAAAGTGACTTCTCCAACTCTCCGTGTAAGCCGAGGAGAAGCCACAGATGGCGAAGACAAAACGCCTGCGGGAGGCATTGGCGAATGATCAAAGCGCTCTGTGTCTGAAAAAAAGATCCAACATCACGCGAAATTTGCACTGGCAACATTTGAAGGAGCGGCCGGCAACACCCGGAGGTCTGCTCCCTGAGCTGGAATAATTTAGAGAAGTCTGCATTTTTTTTAAAAAAGGAGGAAAGAGGAGTTGAGGAACTTGCGCGAACGGTTTCTGAAAATAATGTGTAAGAAAGGGATTTGGTCTGGGCACGAAAGAGACAGGACTGCAGGAATCAGAAACGAGGAGTTGACTAAAACATGATTTTCTTGCTCAGATGCAGCTTACTTTTTGATACTAACAAGAAATGCAGAAAACCCCATTAATTTGGATTAAGGTAAACTCTTAAATGCTCTATATCTCCTGGGGACTACATGGAGGAAGTGTCTTGCTGCTACCTTTCAGAATATATTTCTGACTTCCCAGTCTAGCCCCCCAGCCCTGACATTTCCTATCAAAGTCTTAACCAGGTTCAGTGTTTTAAAGATCAGCCAAAATCGGATGGTGCTACCAACTTGTGATTTTACTGATATTATTTAACATATACAGTAGGTTGGGTTCACATGTAACATTAACATGTACAAAGATGTAAAGCCAAACTCACATTATGGCTTAATATTATCTGTGGCCCAGGCCACATTGTAAAGTATATCAACCCATCATTTTTAAAATCCTAATTTAGCATTGTATATGAACTCAGCCATCTAGATATCTAGTTTTTTAAAAAGTAGATAAATTCTAAATATTATAATTTAGCACAATGATAAGAGCAAAGTATTGTGACTCCTGCTGATCTATATAAAAATATTTCTTGCCTTGGGGGATTTATGTCTACAAAGGATTTGTTTCAAATAATAAAGCATGCAATTTTTCTTTGAATATGCTACATAGAGGAGCTGAAATGATCACTTAACTTTCTATATCCAACAAGCGCTCAGCAGAATCTCCAACATTCCTGCCTAGTTATAAAGAAGCTAATTAAGAAAGTGATGGAGAAAAAGGACATCTAGTGGAAACTGATGGAACTCCTGCTCCTTTTTTCATAAGTGGTTGTTTCCTTGAGTTACAATTACAGGATTCAAGCTTAGCAACATTTCAAAGGTTCTGCTCAGTCACTCATGCCTTAGTCAACCCCCTGCTTGGATTACTGCAATGCAATGCACTCTACATGGGGCTGCCCTTGAAGAATACTTGGAAGCTTCACTTAGTACAAAATATGACAGCTCAGGAAATTATGGGTGCCTATTGTTTGGCACATACGTATGAGACCTCTGCTCCATCAGCTCTACTGGCTGCCAGTCTGCTTCCAGGTATAATACACGATGCCGGTGGTTACTTTTAAAGCCTATTATGGAGCTGGGTTACTTACAGGACAATCTCTCTCTCCTGTAGTCTCTCTCCATTCTATTAGATCTGGCAGAAGAGGCCTGCTTCAGATCCTCTCCATACAGGGATGTCATTTGGCAGGACCCAAGAAGAGAGCTTTTTCAGTTGTGACACTCACCCTCTGGACCCTCATACACCCATAGATCAAATTAGCTCCAATCCTGCTGACTTATTGCAAGTTATTTAAGACTTGGTTTTGCTATTTATGGCATGACAAGGTTAAATTAAATATTGATTTTAATAACCATTTTGTTAGATGTGACATCCTAAG
>NW_015386520.1:1195973-1197002 GCF_001527695.2 Protobothrops mucrosquamatus
ATTTGGCAGGACCCAAGAAGAGAGCTTTTTCAGTTGTGACACTCACCCTCTGGACCCTCATACACCCATAGATCAAATTAGCTCCAATCCTGCTGACTTATTGCAAGTTATTTAAGACTTGGTTTTGCTATTTATGGCATGACAAGGTTAAATTAAATATTGATTTTAATAACCATTTTGTTAGATGTGACATCCTAAGTCTGGAATAAATATAAAACAAATGTTGTGGTTCCGACAGATGAAACTTGCTGTGAAGATGCCTCTTTGGGGTGTCCCTGCCCGGAAGCTTTTTTTTTTTTTTTTAGAAAAGAAATGATGCAAAATCAGACTGATGGACTTATGGTGAATTAATATCTTTTAATTTTGGTGATCGCTATCATCAAATCTAAAGAGAAGTTAGAATCAGAAGGACGTATCTGCCATTGGTTTACATATTTACAATTGAAAGAAAGATTTAAATCAGACAAAAAGAGTTATGGGTTTGACTTGTGAAAAATGAATTGGAAATCCTACTGCATGACAGTGATGAACATATTATTGCTAAGGTCTATAAATTGTTACTGAATTTGAATTTGGGGAATGAATATGTAAAGTATTGCATAATTCAGTGGGCAAGGAATTTGGGTATAATGTAATGATTGAACAATGGGAGAACATATGGACGAAAGGGCTAAAATTTACACTACATTATAATTTAAAAGAACACTTTTATAAGATGTTGTATTGCTGGTATTTAATGCTAGATGATTTGTCAAGAATATATAAAGGTATTTTAAATGAATGTAGGAAATGCAAATGTAAAAGGACCTTTTACGGTGGGCATATGACAAAGTCATTAGCCCCCGCGGAGAGGGCTCGCAACCTGGGCATCCTCCTGGATGCTCGGCTGTCTTTAGACGATCATGTGACGGCCGTGGCCAGGGGGGCTTTTCATCAGGCTCGCCTGATACGCCAGTTGCGCCCCTTTCTGGATCGGGACGCCCTACGCACAGTCACTCAAGCCCTCGTTGTTTCCCGCCTGGACTATTG
>NW_015386520.1:1197624-1203629 GCF_001527695.2 Protobothrops mucrosquamatus
AAATATTGAAGTAGGATTCACATCTTTTTTTTAACAATAGTTTTATTGGTTTATCGAAATATAAATTACAAAGAGAAATTCAAAAAAGTAATAGAAAACTAAGAGGAGGGGGGGAAGAGAAAAAGAATGGTGTAAAGAGGGAAAAGAAAAGAAAAAGGCACCAACTTCCGACACTCTTTAGCACAGTAGAAGATAACATTAAAAATGCAACTTTATACTTTTACACAACAGTATGTACAAGCCATTTCTATAATAATAAACCTATCTAATTAGCAAAAACAAAATCAAAATTTCATTTTTTTTATTGCAAGCACAAAATCCGGAAGCAATATCAAAATAGAAACAAGGTTAGTTATCCTTGGATAAAAGAATCAATTTGACCATCTCTGCTTCTCTTATACATACATACAGTACATACATACAAACATACATACATACATGCATACATACATACATACATACATACATACATACATACATATCTTAATACAGAAGATTCTCAAAGTGAATATAAAGATAAAACCAGAAATTTTTCTTTTGGGTTTAATGGATAAAGACTTGGGGGAAAAATGTTTATAAAATTGTTATAAATATTGACCACAGCAAAATTACTTTGTGCACAAAAATGGAAGGACACTTTGATTCTCACCATGGATGAATGGCTGCAAAAGTTGATGGAGTTAGCAGAAACGGCTAAATTGACTGTTTTGATTAAAGAAAAAAATCACAATTACTTTTGTTTCTACTTGGAAACCGCTTCTGGACTTTGTGCCTGAGGTATAAAAAATGCTAGATTTGTTGTATGGCCAATTTATATTACTATGTAAAAGTAAAAAGCTGAAGTTTGATGCTATTATCGTATTCTACTGCACCAAGGGGAGTCAGATGTCAGTGTCTTTTCCTTCTTTTTTCCTTTTGCTCTACACTTTTCTCTCGCCTTTTCCCTCTCTTACTTTCCCACTATTTTCTTTTGTATTTTTTTGTATTTTGTATTATCAACTAATAAAAAATAAAAATAAAAAAGATTTTATATTGCTATCAACCTGGAGTCCTGGTAATATTGGTAAGCCTGTCTCTTGGCATATTGATTGTGGGTGGTTCCTACATAACATTGCTTGGCTGCTATTTTTGTTGTTATTTGCACTTTTGTTTATTGTTTTACTGTTTTAATTGTTAGCTGCTCAGAATCATGCATCCAAGATTGGCAGCCATATAAATTTAATGAATAAATATGCACCTTGTTCACCAATTACAACCTATGGATTGGACAACCATTCTCATGTAGGGTTAGCAAATATCTGAATAGACAAAGGAGGATATGGACAATTGGAAAGAAAGTCGTGGGGGGGGGACACAGTAACTTTTTCTTTAACTTTTTAAGCATCTGCAACAAAAATTAGAGTGAAAAACAGCAAAAAAATGTACTTAGGCCTACATGTTTATGAAATTACTTTTTCCAGCATCAGAAAGACTAGTTTTTCAATTGCAATATTTTTCCAACAAATCTTTATTTTCAAGAACTTATGCTAGTGACCATATAGAATCAAGACAAAGTGCTTTTTAAATTTCACAATAGAAATGTAGGAAGAGTCATGTGATTTACAGACTACAGTGATCATAGATTTGAAAGGGATGGATTGAAGCCAATTGTTGGAATCAGGAAATAAATAACATAAATCAAGAGCGTCCTCTATTGATTGGTAACTCACAGAATTTTGGTATGCCTGTATATTACCAATCCAACAACGTATAAAAAGGAATATGCTGTAAAAGGCTGCTCTGTTTATTTATAATGCTCAAATGTGAATTGAGCATTTCAGAATCGCCTAGAACCATAAGATGGGTGGCAAATAAATTTAATAATAATAAACACATGAACTTGAATTATTTTACTGAAAGATAAAGATGTCTATGTGTTTGTGTGTGTGTGTTTATGTATGATTTCATAGCTATAATAAAGAATGGGATGATTCTCATGGTTGGTATACAAATTAAGGACAAATGCAACTGGACACAGATAAGAACTCTGAATAGGTCTATTCTGAATATGTCTACTTCTCCACTTTTACTGCATCTAAGAAGGCCATTCGACAGACTTAAAGAGACCCATTCTTAGGGAAATTTGAATTGGAAGAACTGTTGCTGGATCATTCTGAGGAATTTGTTCACCATTTGGAAGAAAAAAAATAAGTTGCACCATACAGAATTGAATGTCAACTGGACAGATCCAGTTGAGGTGACAGACAATAGTAACCTTGTTTAACTATCAGTCTGAGGCGGTGATTCCTGAAAACTGGCTCACAATTTATAGGAAGTCCTGCTTTCTGTGGCCAGGAGTACTTCTTCACAATTGCATCTGGTGCATTAATAAGGACTATTTATGGTACTGGTAGTCCTTGGGTTGCAAAATTGGGACTGGGAACTCCATCACTAAGCAATGGGGTTATAAAGTATGATGTCACGTGCCATCTTGCTTAGTAATGGCAATCCAATCAGTCTCAGTTGCTGTCAATAAATGAGGATCATGCAAGTTGTTAAGCAAGGATCTCATGCGATTGTAATTTCTGTTTGTATCACAACTTCCTCATTGACTTGCTTATGGGAAGATGGCAGGGAACATTGGAGAAACCGTGTAACTGTGGAGAAACCGTGTCAGTTATAGAACTCCTAGAAGCATCACAAGTCCCCCTTAAACAGTTGTGGAATGAATAGTTGTTACACAAGGACTGTCTGTACAGGAAGCACTAAACGTGGTGACACATGGATTATTGCAGTTCGCTCTATGTGGGGCTAACCTTGAGGACCAGCAAGCAGTAGTCAAGATTGTATCAAATGTTTTGGGATTTGCTGAGGTACTACTTTTATTCTATGAGTGACAACTAGTGACTACTAGGCTGTGGGAAACTTCATTTGGAGTATATAAGTTTTGTTTTGTTTTTAGATCTAACTGTGCTGATTAATGCTGTAATGAAATATATTGCTTGTTATTATTTTGGGGGTTTTTTACCCACTATTACCTGCTGTATGCCACTTGGAGAGTGGCTTAGGAATACAAACAAACAAATAATAATTTAAAAAAAATCTCTCCATGCTGCAGATGATAGAAAAGAATCACTGGGCAGATATACCGCTAAAGATAGTTGCAGGAAGACCATGAATGAGGAGAAAGTCAGTCAAGATTCCATTGATCAAGAGAGCATTATCTACCACAGGGGTAGTCAACCTTGGCTCTTTTATGACTCGTGGACTTCAACTCCCAGAATTCTTGAGCCAGCTAAGCTGGCTCAGGAATTCTGGGAGTTGAAGTCCACGAGTCATAAAAGAGCCAAGGTTGACTACCCCTGATCTACCACCAAGCTCCACATTCCAGGAATTCTGCTACACTAAGACCAGAGACATTTTTTATGGATCTCTATTAATGTTGCAATAAAATTGAGTTGTGTTAGAATTACACACCTTGGTCAGTTTGCTTTTCTCAGTCTCTTTCTCAAAATAACCTCACACATGGATTTGATCAATGCAAATCCAGGGGTTCTTTACAGAAACTGAATATTCTTTAACTGAATAAGAGAAGATCTAGGAACCGTAGGGAAAAGTGGCTTAATAATACTAGAATTTTTATTAAGAAAAAACTGACAATAATCAAATTCATAGCCTGGATTTCATGAAAGCAGATTTTAATAAACTCAGAGAATGATAAATATGATTCCATGGTGGGAGAAGCTAATGAGAAGAAAAAGTCAACACAGGCAGGAATTCCTTTTAAAAAAGAGATATTAAAAATGTAGTTGCAAGCAATACCAAAGGGGGAATAAAGAAAACACCGGAAGAAACTAATTTGGCTTCACTAAAGCTTAACAAAAATTTGGAACTCAAACATACAAGAAGAAGAAGGGGGGGGGGGGACAAATCAATTGAGAGGAATACATATAGATATACCAGAATTGCTGTAAAAGTGTTGAGAAAGCTAAAGTTTAGAAGAACATGAGATTAGAAAGGATGTACCAACAATAAAAAGAGTTTCTTCAGATGTCTTCAAATTAAAAGGAAGAGGGGGGAAAAGCAAAGTACCTGTGGTCAGTGAAGGCAACAAAAGAGTATCAGATAACAGAAAAATCAGAATTATGGAGCTATATTTTAAGTCAGTCTTCTCTAACAAAAAAAGGTATGCGTTCTATCAAGCAACTATGAAGATGGTTGAAAGAATGGGATGATACATAATAAGGGAATGCTTATTATTTTGAATGGGTTCAGACCCTCAAGGCCAGATTACTTCATTTGGTTCTGTAGAACTTCCTGAAGGTCTAGCTGAATTTTTATGTATTATCTTTAAGAAATCTTGGGGAATGGCTAAAGTATTAGGATGACTGGAGGAGTGAATATTTTGTCCCTTTCCTCAAAATGAAGAAAAATGGAGATCCAGAAAACTAGACAATTTGACATCAGTATTTGACAAGTTTCTAGTGCAGATTATAAAACAATTGAGCTGTAAAGGCCTTGAAAAAAATGTAGTGATTATAAGTCAGCATGGATTTATTGTCAGACTAATCATTTCTTTTTTTATTGTCAGACTAATCATTTCTTTATTAATGTTTAAAAATTACAGTCTTTAGAGCTTAGTAAACAACATGTTGTCTGGGTTCACATATTTAACATTAAGTTCTTCAATATAAATCTATTCAGTACTGCACAATCCAGTATTTTTTCCTTAATCTTCCTTTCTTCCCCATATTCTTTCCCTTTTCCCCTCATTAAACAACTACAATTCTTAGTACTATTGATGTATATAAAATTAGATATAGACATCTTCATCATATTTTACTAATATTATAGAAATAACAATAATATCAATTCATAAGTCAATATCCTGTTTTTCGTGCTCTTATTAAAGTTTGATTTCCCATCAATATTTAAAGTATCTTTGTCAGTTGATTTTCTCAATATTAATTACATTTATATAGCTAAAAAAATTTATTCACACCAATCCTCCTCTTATTTTCAAATTTCCCATATCAAAAGAAGAAGAAAAATGCTATTTTAATTCTAAATCATATCTTCCATTATAAAAATCTAGTTATATCTAAGGGTCATCCGTCCTTTTAATCATATTCAAACAGATATATTAAATAGATAGTGCCCCCTCTGACAGATCAAATCCTCTGTTTTTTTAAGTCTAACTCTTGCTTTCTTACTTTGCCAAGCAGTTTTCCAGGCCAAGGCAATTAAATCGCCCGAGAATTTTCTTTCTATTTTTGTGAAAGCTGCTTGGCATGAGAAAGACAATTTAGGTAGAGTGTTTTGGAGGGGAACTCCACCCATCTACATTCCCTAGACATTTCCCCTACCTGCTCTATGTTCCATTTTCTAGAATCTTCTTCTTGTCATCAGGTGTATTTTGGAGAAAGGACTAAAGGGTCTTTTATATTTTCATTGTTATAGGTAGGTCTTGCAGTATTTTATTTGTGTATGGCAGTCCATATTTCCCTTCTCCTATCTCCTCTATCTCTAGGTCCCTTTCTTCTGCTTCACCCTCTGATTTCTGGTTTATTTGTTCATACTTTGTAGGTGTTGTCTGGGAGCTTTCCAGCTGTAGCTTCAATTTGGAGATTTGGTCCTGTATATCATCTAGGTTATTTTTAGTCTCATTATGGTTTCTTTTTATGTCCTCTTTCTGTGCAACAATTGTTTGATGAATTTGCTGTAGCATAGAAAATATTTCCTTCTGAAAGGTATTTGTTTTTTCTTGAGGCATCATTCCTAGAAATCCCGTAGTATCATCAGTCTCAGTAAGAGTGGAACAAAGTTTCCTCTAGTTTTCTGATCTTTATATATAGCCTTTATAATCCAGTCCTAATAGCAATATTTTATAGTAATCCTTTGTCTCAAGTATCCTGAAAATTATCAGTCAGGCAAGGTTGTAATCCACAATGTTCCAAGTGTTCAAAATGTTCAACCTTCCTGCAGCCAGACGTATTCAAAAGTCAAATTTTTCTTTCTCTCCCACT
>NW_015386521.1:0-1180 GCF_001527695.2 Protobothrops mucrosquamatus
CTGCTGAGGTCAGCTCAGCCTTCGTGGGAGAAACCTTGCTGAAGGTTGGCGTGGTTTGATTTTCAAGAGACGTGAAGCCAGTCTCCACAGTGGAATGCGGCCTCATCGGGGTGGATCCGGTCACCTCAATAGTCGAGGTTCTCAGCTGAGCAGCCGTAGGAGATGTTGCCGAAGAGAGGGAAGGGCTGGTCCCCTCAGCAGCTGTTGATTCGACCCTGGCTGGAGGACTGGCAGACCGTAAGGAGACGGTGGTTTCCTCGGTAAGGGCAATGGAAGAGTGGTCAGTAGAAGGGGAAAAAGTTGGCGTAGAAACGGTGGTGCCTCGGGCAGAGCTCACCTCCGGTTTCGTTGTGGAAGAGCCAGAAGGCGGGGGTTGAGTTGTTGTCTCCTGCCGTGAGGTTCCTTTCGGCTGCATGGAAGAAGAGGGGGCGATGGAGGGACTGGTTTGTTCCTGGGCGGAGGTTAGCTCAGTCATGCCAACAGCAGCGGTCGTGGTAACAATAGAGGCTACCGACTTTGCGGAGGACATGGTTTCTGGGACTGCAGTGCTTGAGTGTGCCGAATGGAGCGAAGAGGTGGTTCTTCCTTCAGTTGGGGTGGACTCTGCATGAATAGAACTCGTGCCGTGGGATGCAATGCTGGTCTCCGAGGGAGACGATGGCGGCGAGGTCCGAGCTGGAGAGGATACAGTCTGCATGGAAAGAGACGTGGCCAGGGGAGACTCGGATGCTGGTGAAGCTGTTTTGGTCATTTCTGCTGAGGTCAGCTCAGCCTTCGTGGGAGAAACCTTGCTGAAGGTTGGCGCTGTTTGATTTTCAAGAGACGTGAAGCCAGTCTCCACAGTGGAATGCGGCCTCATCGGGGTGGATCCGGTCACCTTAATAGTCGAGGTTCTCAGCTGAGCAGCCGTAGGAGATGTTGCCGAAGAGAGGGAAGGGCTGGTCCCCTCAGCTGCTGTTGATTCGACCCTGGCTGGAGGAGTGGCAGACCGTAAGGAGACGGTGGTTTCCTCGGTAAGGGCAATGGAAGAGTGGTCAGTGGAAGGGGAAAAAGTTGGCGTAGAAATGGTGGTGCCTCGGGCAGAGCTCACCTCCGGTTTCGTTGTGGAAGAGCCAGAAGGCGGGGGTTGAGTTGTTGTCTCCTGCCGTGAGGTTCCTTTCGGCTGCATGGAAGAAGAGGG
>NW_015386521.1:4877-5961 GCF_001527695.2 Protobothrops mucrosquamatus
GGACTCTGCATGAATAGAAGAACTCGTGCCGTGGGATGCAATGGTGGTCTCCGAGGGAGACGATGGCGGCGAGGTCCGAGCCGGAGAGGATACAGTCTGCATGGAAAGAGACGTGGCCAGGGGAGACTCGGATGCTGGTGAAGCTGTTTTGGTCATTTCTGCTGAGGTCAGCTCAGCCTTCGTGGGAGAAACCTTGCTGTAGGTTGGCGCTGTTTGATTTTCAAGAGACGTGAAGCCAGTCTCCACAGTGGAATGCGGCCTCATCGGGGTGGATCCGGTCACCTCAATAGTCGAGGTTCTCAACTGAGTAGCCGTAGGAGAAGATGCCGAAGAGAGGGAAGGACTGGTCCCCTCAGCTGCTGTTGATTCGACCCTGGCTGGAGGACTGGCAGACTGGAAGGAGACGGTGGTTTCCTCGGTAAGGGCAATGGAAGAGTGGTCAGTGGAAGGGGAAAAAGTTGGCGTAGAAACGGTGGTGCCTCGGGCAGAGCTCACCTCCGGTTTCGTTGTGGAAGAGCCAGATGGCGGGCGTTGAGTTGTTGTCTCCTGCCGTGAGGTTCCTTTCGGCTGCATGGCAGAAGAGGGGGCGAGGGAGGGACTGGTTTGTTCCTGGGCGGAGGTTAACTCAGTCATGCCAACAGCAGCGTTCGTGGTGACAATAGAGGCTACCGACTCTGCGGAGGACATGGTTTCTGGGACTGCAGTGCTTGAGTGTGCCGAATGGAGCGAAGAGGTGGTGCTTCCTTCAGTTGGGGTGGACTCTGCATGAATAGAAGAACTCGTGCCATGGGATGCAATGGTGGTCTCCGAGGGAGACGATGGCGGCGAGGTCCGAGCCGGAGAGGATACAGTCTGCATGGAAAGAAACGTGGCCAGGGGAGACTCGGATTCTGGTGAAGCTGTTTTGGTCACTTCTGCTGAGGTCAGCTCAGCCTTCGTGGGAGAAACTTTGCTGAAGGTTTGCGTAGTTTGATTTTCAAGAGACGTGAAGCCAGTCTCCACAGTGGAATGCGGCCTCATCGGGGTGGATCCGGTCACCTCAATAGTCGAGGTTCTCAGCTGAGTAGCCGTAGGAGAAGATGCC
>NW_015386521.1:8482-11199 GCF_001527695.2 Protobothrops mucrosquamatus
TGCCAACAGCAGCGGTCGTGGTGACAATAGAGGCCACTGACTTTGCGGAGGACATGGTTTCTGGGACTGCAGTGCTTGAGTGTGCCGAATGGAGCGAAGAGGTGGTGCTTCCTTCAGTTGGGGTGGACTCTGCATGAATAGAAGAACTCGTGCCGTGGGATGCAATGGTGGTCTCCGAGGGAGACGATGGCGGCGAGGTTCGAGCCGGAGAGGATACAGTCTGCATGGAAAGAGACGTGGCCAGGGGAGACTCGGATGCTGGTGAAGCTGTTTTGGTCATTTCTGCTGAGGTCAGCTCAGCCTTCGTGGGAGAAACCTTGCTGAAGGTTGGCGCTGTTTGATTTTCAAGAGACGTGAAGCCAGTCTCCACAGTGGAATGCCGCCTCATCGGGGTGGATCCGGTCACCTCAATAGTCGAGGTTCTCAGCTGAGTAGCCGTAGGAGAAGATGCCGAAGAGAGGGAAGGGCTGGTCCCCTCAGCTGCTGTTGATTCGACCCTGGCTGGAGAACTGGCAGACCGGAAGGAGACGGTGGTTTCCTCGGTAAGGGCAATGGAAGAGTGGTCAGTGGAAGGGGAAAAAGTTGGCGTAGAAACGGTGGTGCCTCGGGCAGAGCTCACCTCCGGTTTTGTTGTGGAAGAGCCAGAAGGCGGGGGTTGAGTTGTTGTCTCCTGCCGTGAGGTTCCTTTCGGCTGCATGGCAGAAGAGGGGGCGAGGGAGGGACTGGTTTGTTCCTGGGCGGAGGTTAGCTCAATCATGCCAACAGCAGCGGTCATGGTGATAATAGAGGCCACCGACTCTGCGGAGGACATGGTTTCTGGGACTGCAGTGCTTGATTGTGCCGAATGGAGCGAAGAGGTGGTACTTCCTTCAGTTGGGGTGGACTCTGCATGAATGAACCTCGTTTCGTGGGATGCAATGGTGGTCTCCGAGGGAGATGATGGCGGCGAGGTCCGAGCCGGTGAGAATACAGTCTGCATGGAAAGAGACGTGGCCAGAGGAGACTCGGATGCTGGTGAAGCTGTTTTGGTCACTTCTGCTGAGGTCAGCTCAACCTTCGTGGGAGAAACCTTGCTGAAGGTTGGCGTGGTTTGATTTTCAAGAGACGTGAAGCCAGTCTCCACAGTGGAATGCGGCCTCATTAGGGTGGATCCAGTCACCTCAATAGTCGAGGTTCTCAGCTGAGCAGCCGAAGGAGATTTTGCCGAAGAGAGGGAAGGGCTGGTCCCCATAGCTGCTGTTGATTCGACCCTGGCTGGAGGACTGGCAGACCGGAAGGAGACAGTGGTTTCCTCGGTAAGGGCAATGGAAGAGTGGTCAGTGGAAGGGGAAAAAGTTGGCGTAGAAACGGTGGTGCCTCGGGCAGAGCTCACCTCCGGTTTCGTTGTGGAAGAGCCAGAAAGCGGGGGTTGAGTTGTCTCCTGCCGTGAGGTTCCTTTCGGCTGCATGGCAGAAGAGGGGGCAAGGGAGGGACTGGTTTGTTCCTGTGCGGAGGTTAGCTTAGTCATGCCAACAGCAGCGGTCGTGGTGACAATAGAGGCCACTGACTCTGCGGAGGACATGGTTTCTGGGACTGCAGTGCTTGAGCGTGCCGAATGGAGCGAAGAGGTGGTGCTTCCTTCAGTTGGGGTGGACTCTGCATGAATAGAAGAACTCGTGCCGTGGGATGCAATGGTGGTCTCCGAGGGAGACGATGGCGGCAAGGTCCGAGCCGGAGAGGATACAGTCTGCATGGAAAGAGACATGGCCAGGGGAGACTCGGATGCTGGTGAAGCTGTTTTGGTCACTTCTGCTGAGGTCAGCTCAGCCTTCGTGGGAGAAACCTTGCTGAAGGTTGGCGTGGTTTGATTTTCAAGAGACGTGAAGCCAGTCTCCACAGTGGAATGCGGCCTCATCGGGGTGGATCCGGTCACCTCAATAGTCGAGGTTCTCAGCTGAGTAGCCGTAGGAGAAGATGCCGAAGAGAAGGAAGGGCTGGTCCCCTCAGCTGCTGTTGATTCGACCCTGGCTGGAGGACTGTGAGACCGGAAGGAGACGGTGGTTTCCTCGGTAAGGGCAATGGAAGAGTGGTCAGTGGAAGGGGAAAAATTTGGCGTAGAAGCGGTGGTGCCTCGGGCAGAGCTCACCTCCGGTTTCGTTGTGGAAGAGCCAGAAGGCGGGGGTTGAGTTGTTGTCTCCTGCCGTGAGGTTCCTTTCGGCTGCCTGGCAGAAGAGGGGGCGAGGGAGGGACTGGTTTGTTCCTGTGCGGAGGTTAGCTCAGTCATGCCAACAGCAGCGGTCGTGGTGACAATAGAGGCCACCGACTCTGCGGAGGACATGGTTTCTGGGATTGCAGTGCTTGATTGTGCCGAATGGAGCGAAGAGGTGGTGCTTCCTTCCGTTGGGGTGGACTCTGCATGAATAAAACTCGTTTCGTGGGATGCAATGGTGGTCTCCGAGGGAGATGATGGCGGCGAGGTCCGAGCCGGAGAGGATACAGTCTGCATGGAAAGAGACATGGCCAGGGGAGACTCGGATGGTGGTGAAGCTGTTTTGGTCATTTCTGCTGAGGTCAGCTCAGCCTTCGTGGGAGAAACCTTGCTGAAGGTTGGCGTGGTTTGATTTTCAAGAGACGTGAAGCCAGTCTCCACAGTGGAATGCGGCCTCATCGGGGTGGATCCGGTCACCTCAATAGTCGAGGTTCTCAGCTGAGCAGCCGTAGGAGATGTTGCCGAAGAG
>NW_015386521.1:13960-51763 GCF_001527695.2 Protobothrops mucrosquamatus
ACGTGGCCAGGGGAGACTCGGATGCTGGTGAAGCTGTTTTGGTCACTTCTGCTGAGGTCAGCTCAACCTTCGTGGGAGAAACCTTGCTGAAGGTTGGCGTGGTTTGATTTTCAAGAGACGTGAAGCCAGTCTCCATAGTGGAATGCGGCCTCATCGGGATGGATCCGGTCACCTCAATAGTCGAGGTTCTCAGCTGAGCTGCCGTAGGAGACGTTGCCGAAGAGAGGGAAGGGCTGGTCCCCTCAGCTGCTGTTGATTCGACCCCGGCTGGAGGACTGGCAGACCGGAAGGAGACGGTGGTTTCCTCGGTAAGGGCAATGGAAGAGTGGTCAGTGGAAGGGGAAAAAGTTGGCGTAGAAACGGTGGTGTTTCGGGCAGAGCTCACCTCCGGTTTCGTTGTGGAAGAGCCAGAAGGCGGGGGTTGAGTTCTTCTCTCCTGCCGTGAGGTTCCTTTCGGCTGCATGGCAGAAGAGGGGGCGAGGGAGGGACTGGTTTGTTCCTGGGCGGAGGTTAGCTCAGTCATGCCAACAGCAGCGGTCGTGGTGACAATAGAGGCCACCGACTCTGCGGAGGACATGGTTTCTGGGACTGCAGTGCTTGAGTGTGCCGAATGGAGCGAAGAGGTGGTGCTTCCTTCAGTTGGGGTGGACTCTGCATGAATAGAACTCGTGCCGTGGGATGCAATGGTGGTCTCCGAGGGAGACGATGGCGGCAAGGTCTGAGCCGGAGAGGATACAGTCTGCATGGAAAGAGACATGGCCAGGGGAGACTCGGATGCTGGTGAAGCTGTTTTGGTCACTTCTGCTGAGGTCAGCTCAGCCTTCGTGGGAGAAACCTTGCTGAAGGTTGGCGTGGTTTGATTTTCAAGAGACGTGAAGCCAGTCTCCATAGTGGAATGCGGCCTCATCGGGATGGATCCGGTCACCTCAATAGTCGAGGTTCTCAGCTGAGCAGCCGTAGGAGATGTTGCCGAAGAGAGGGAAGGGCTGGTCCCCTCAGCTGCTGTTGATTCGACCCTGGCTGGAGGACTGTCAGACCGGAAGGAGACGGTGGTTTCCTCGGTAAGTGCAATGGAAGAGTGGTCAGTGGAAGGGGAAAAAGTTGACGTAGAAACGGTGGTGCCTCGGGCAGAGCTCACCTCCGGTTTCGCTGTGGAAGAGCCAGAAGGCGGGGGTTGAGTTGTTGTCTCCTGCCGTGAAGTTCCTTTCGGCTGCATGGCAGAAGAGGGGGCGAGGGAGGGACTGGTTTGTTCCTGGGCTGAGGTTAGCTCAGTCATGCCAACAGCAGCGGTCGTGGTGACAATAGAGGCTACCGACTCTGCGGAGGACATGGTTTCTGGGACTGCAGTGCTTGAGTGTGCTGAATGGAGCGAAGAGGTGGTGCTTCCTTCAGTTGGGGTGGACTCTGCATGAATAGAACTCGTGTCGTGGGATGCAATGGTGGTCTCCGAGGGAGATGATGGCGGCGAGGTCCGAGCCGGAGAGGATACAGTCTGCATGGAAAGAGACGNACGTGGCCAGGGGAGACTCGGATGCTGGTGAAGCTGTTTTGGTCACTTCTGCTGAGGTCAGCTCAACCTTCGTGGGAGAAACCTTGCTGAAGGTTGGCGTGGTTTGATTTTCAAGAGACGTGAAGCCAGTCTCCATAGTGGAATGCGGCCTCATCGGGATGGATCCGGTCACCTCAATAGTCGAGGTTCTCAGCTGAGCAGCCGTAGGAGATGTTGCCGAAGAGAGGGAAGTGCTGGTCCCCTCAGCTGCTGTTGATTCGACCCTGGCTGGAGGACTGTCAGACCGGAAGGAGACGGTGGTTTCCTCGGTAAGTGCAATGGAAGAGTGGTCAGTGGAAGGGGAAAAAGTTGACGTAGAAACGGTGGTGCCTCGGGCAGAGTTCACCTCCGGTTTCGTTGTGGAAGAGCCAGAAGGCGGGGGTTGAGTTGTTGTCTCCTGCCGTGAGGTTCCTTTCGGCTGCATGGCAGAAGAGGGGGCGAGGGAGGGACTGGTTTGTTCCTGGGCGGAGGTTAGCTCAGTCATGCCAATAGCAGCAGTCGTGGTGACAATAGAGGCCACCGACTCTGAGGAGGACATGGTTTCTGGGACTGCAGTGCTTGAGTGTGCCGAATGGAGCGAAGAGGTGGTGCTTCCTTCAGCTGGGGTGGATTCTGCATGAATAGAAGAACTCGTGCCGTGGGATGCAATGGTGGTCTCCGAGGGAGACGATGGCGGCGAGGTCCGAGCCGGAGAGGATACAGTCGGCATGGAAAGCGACGTGGCTATTGGAGACTCGGATGATGGGGAGCTTCCTTCTGGCTGCATGGCAGTAGAGTGGGCGAGGGATGGATTGGTTTGTCCCTGGGCAGAGGTTAAGCTTACTATAGTAGAGAGAAGTTTCCTTTTTCGGAATATCCTTTGTTGGTTTTTCTTTTCTAGTGCATGGCGTAGCTTGTTTAGTGTGTTCATTGGAGTAATAGTTCTTGTTTGATTTGAGTGTTGCTCTTTGTTGAATGTCAGTGAAGTTGTTTTCAGTGCTGTTCCATTTACATCTCTCCCCGATATTGCTAAGATACATTAGTTAAAAAAAGTTTAGTTAGCATTGGTTGATCATTCTTATTTTTTGCTATTTTTTAGTTATTTCAGCTAACTAGCCAATTGTATTGGGTGAATAAGTATCTAATATCTCAGGCTGCCACATAATGTATTATTTAGGCAGGTAATTTTCAACGTGTTTTGTAAAGATGATAATAATAATAATAATAATAATAATAATAATAATAATAATAATAATAATAATAATAATAATAATAATAATAGTAGTATACCATTTCGAACAAATGGCTGTCCAGTCTCTTCTTAAAATATTTTTCTCACTACAGCATTTTGAATTTTTAGACTGTTTCAATGAGCCATTGATTCCTTATCCATAATATTCAGTGTTATGTGTTTGAATGCTGTACAAAAGTTCCAGCATCTTGTTTTTAACCCTTGCGAAATAGTTTTACCTTTTGTATATAATCTTGCCTTAATAGCAATAGCATTTAGACTCATATACCACTGCACAGTGCTTTACATCCCTCTCTAAGCAGTTTACAAAGTCAGCATATTGCCCCCAACAATTTGGTTCCTGGGCGCTATCTAACAAAATGAAATTCAATGGTGAAAAAAGTAAAGTTCTACATTTAGGCAAGAAAAACCAAATGTACAGGTATAGTATAGGGGGTACCTTGCTCAATAATAGTAACTGTGAGAGGGATCTCGGAGTCCTAGTGGACAATCACTTAAATATGAGCCAGCAGTGTGCTGCAGCTGCCAAAAAAGCAAACTCAGTGCTGGGCTGCATTAACAGAGGGATAGAATCAAGATCTCATGAAGTATTAATACCACTTTACAATGCCTTGCTAAGGCCACACTTGGAATACTGCATCCAGTTTTGGTCACCACGATGTAAAAAAAATGCTGAGACTCTAGAAAGAGTACAGAGAAGAGCAACAAAGATGATTAGGGGACTGGAGACTAAAACATATAAGGAACGGCTGCTGGAATTGGGTATGTCTAGTTTAACGAAGAGAAGGACGAGGGGG
This sequence comes from Protobothrops mucrosquamatus, assembly GCF_001527695.2. NCBI lineage: Eukaryota > Metazoa > Chordata > Lepidosauria > Squamata > Viperidae > Protobothrops > Protobothrops mucrosquamatus. The sequence goes on from NW_015386521.1 coordinate 17,538, forward strand.
GACATGATAGCAGTGTTCCAATATCTCAGGGGCTGCCACAAAGAAGAGGGAGTCAAGCTATTCTCCAAGGTGCCTGAAGGCAGGACAAGAAGCAACGGATGGAAACTGATCAAGGAGACAAGCAACTTAGAACTAAGGAGAAAATTCCTGACAGTTAGAACAATTAACCAATGGAACAACCTGCCTCCAGAAGGGTGAATGCTCCAACACTGGAAGTTTTTAAGAAGAGACTGGACAGCCATTTGTCCGAAATGGTGTAGGGCAGGGCTTTTCAACCAGTGGTACGGGTACCACCTGTGGTACATTGGCATCTGGCAGGTGGTATGTGACCATCCTAGAAAAGTGGTAGCGGGGGAGGGGAATGAGCTGGACTGGTGGCAGCACCGCACAAGTCTGAGCGAGAGATGGCTGGAGCTGCAGGGCTGTCAGGGCTCAGCGGAAGCGCCAGGATCAGTGCTTCTTTCCAGCTGATCGGCACTTCATCGGGGCTGTCAGGGCTCAGCGGAAGCGCCAGGATCAGCACCAGGCTCCACCTGGAGCTAGGCGCTGATCCTGGCACTTCTGCTGAGCCCTGAAGAAGCGCCGATCAGCTGGAATGTTGCAGCATCTCCAGGGTCTTGTGATTTACATTCAGATGCTTGGCAACTGATTCATATTTATGACAGTCACAGTGTCCCAGGGTCATGTGAAACGAGCAAAAGCTGCTGCAACCACCCAGCAGACGGGGGAATAAAAACCAAACACCCCCCACCCCACCCCCGCTGCCAATCCTCAACAGAAATGCTCACAACGATGAAAACCTCGGACAGGAGGAAGAGCGCCGCCGGGTGGGCAGGCAGGTGTCTTGCTCGGCTGTGGCTTGGGGGGCATTTTTTTCAGTGCCATTGTAACTTCAAACAGTCACTAAGCGAACTGTTGTAAGTCGAGGACTACCTGTACTTTATCACTTTTTTCCTTTTGGGGGGGTCATCAAGTTTTTGACACCTTGCTAGGTGACTGGTGGTACTCGGATGTTGCCTGGGAGTGAGTAGTGAGTTAGCCTGCAATGCTGCATTCTAACCACTGCGCCACCATGGCTCTTAAGGAAATGTGCATCAACCTCGTCAAGTTTCTTCTGCATTTCCCTAAGCCTCACCTAAATAACATTGATTTTATCAGAAAAAAATATTAATTTCCGCTGCATTATTTATCACAGGTTAATGCTCTTATCATCTCCCCGGACATAGAAAAATTCTTAAGGGAGAGGGTGTATTTTTTTCATCTCTTTCCAACTTTTTTGAGGTGCCATTCCTAGACTTTAAAAGACAGCTTATCCCTGTTGTTAGAATTAGAAAATTGTTTATTTGGCCCTCTAATCCAAACATCCACACCACAATTTCTTAAATTCAAAATTCTTCAGGGATTTGATAAGCCTGGAAGCATCTCAATAGATCCCAGCTTGTACCAGACATCTGAGGAATCTTCCACTCTTATGATGAAATCACAGCATCCATACTTGTCTGTGCCAAATAAGCTACAATTCTAGGTTTGTCTCTTCACTAGTTTCTTGTAATCTTATGTATGGCATAAAGGAAGATGGGAAGGCTGCATCCCCTCCCTCTTTCCCCCCCTCCTTCTGGCTCCTACACCCAATCATCTGGCAGCAAGGCCAGACAGGCAAGCACTGATTGGCTGTTTGGAACCAAAGGTAAAATATAAAATCTCTTAATAATGGCAGACAGTGAGAGAAGGACAAGCTGGCGACTTAGATGCCTGCTGGCAATGTAAGGCTGGCTGGAGGAGACCAACAGGTGAGCAACAATTGGCTGCTTTGGAACGGAGGCCGAAATCTGAAATATTTTAAAGGTATGGAGAGATTTTGATGCCGGCTTGAGAGATACGGCTGGCTGGAGAGCATTGGTAGTTGACAGGTGAGCCCTCTTTCTCCCTGGAGGGAGGTGGCCTTTTCGAGGATGGGGAGCATGAGTGCAATTTTCCTTGCAATCCACATCTCCATTTCTTTTCTTCCCCTTGACAAAGTAGCAGGCAGTTCTACGAGTCAGCTGAGGAGGAGCAGTGATTTCCAATGCTCCCTGCCAGCTTCCCACAAGCAACATCAATGGGGAAGCCGGCAGGAAGTCAATCCAGCTCCCACTGTTTTATTTGCTGACCATGGTTATTCTGTTTCTCTGTTTAGGTAAGGAAATATCTCTGAAAGGATATCACAGGGTCACAGATTGTCTAATAATATATCATTGCTCAGACCAATATTTTTCTTTCCTTATTCAAAATATTTTGAAAGGCATTCACAGTTACTACTTAAATATCTTATTCTGATTTTGCTCCTGGACATGCAGTGCAATGCAAAATAATTGTATGTGGTTTGCCTGAACATGAGATTATTTATAGATAATCCTTGACTTTCAACCATAATTTGGACCAGAAATTCCGTTGCTAAATGATGTGGTCATTTTTGCCACAGTCATTAAATGAACCACATGGTCATTAAGTGAATCAGCTTTCCCCACTGATTTGGTTTGTCAAAAGCCATCTGGGAAGTTTACAAATGGTGATCATATGAGCCAGGATGCTGCAGCTATCGTAAATACATGCTGGTTGTCAAGAGCTCAAATTGCGATCATGTGAATGCATGTATGCTGAGAGTTGTGAGAACCTGTTATAAGTCACTTTTTTCAGTGCCATCATAACTTTGAACAGTCACTAAATGAATAGTCATAAGTCAAGGACTATCTGTATTTAGCAATGTTGCATGAAAGATTAATTGTAAGATTTAAACTTTTTAAAATGATAATACTATTGGTATAATACAGAAAGTGTACAGAATCAGCATATGAATGAGCATAGGTGAAATTGTTACAAATCAGATGCTCAGACTGACTCACATAACCTGAATACATGATAAATGATAAAGAGCCGTAGTGGCGCAGTGGTTAGAATGCAGTATTGCAGGCTAACTCTGCCCACAGCCAGTTCGATCCTGACCGGCTCAAAGTTGACTCAGCCTTCCATTCTTCCGAGGTCATTAAAATGAGGACCCAGATTGTTGGGGGCAACATGCTAGCTCTGTAGACTGCTTAGAGAGGGCTGTAAAGCACTATGAAGCGGTATATAAGCCTAAGTGCTATTGCTAGTACTACTGATATAAATTCTAAAAACATAATGATATTTAATATAAAAACCACATCAAATATGAAATGGTAAATAATGCACTAAACTCTGTCAAAAGGAGCAACACATTATTGATCAATTTCTATCCTAATATTATAAAACACTATGTTTACTTTACTCTCATTTGATTATAAACTAAAAATCGCAATGAAAATATGAAGGTAGAGTTACTGATTTCTAACGCAGCAAAGAAATTGTAAGAGGGTGCAGAGATTATGTCAGCTCAGTTCCTCAATTATCTTGCTACTTCTCCAAATTTCCCCAATAAAAATGCAAACAGAAATACGTATTGCATACAGTAAAGGCAGAATAGAGAATAAATGTACAATACCAGTTCTCCCTAACCTTGGTGTCTTCCCAGTGTGTGGACTTTAACTCCCAGAGCTGTGGACTTCAACTCCCAGAATTCTCAGCAATAAGAATGTACTTGCTGGGTACCCTGGCTCAAATTGTGAAGAGTTGTGATTGAGTGGGTGGTGCAATGGCTCAGAGGTTAAGACACTGGGCTTCTCAGCTAGAAAGCCATGCTGCACAATGGGGTGAGCCCCCATTACTCACCCCACCTCCTGCCAACCTAGGTAGCAGTTTGAAATCATGTAAATCAGTGTTTCTCAACCTTGACAATTTTAAGGCATGTGGACTTCAACTCCCAGAATTCCACAGCCAGCAATGCTGGCTGTGGAATTCTGGGAGTTGAAGTCCACATGCCTTAAAATTGTCAAGGTTGAGAAACACTGATGTAAATGCGAGTAGATAAATAGGTATCGCTTCGGTGGGAAGGCTTCTGAGTTCTGTACTCTCACGCTGGCCTGATGGTGATGGAAGCGTCTCTCTCAGACAACAAGGCTCCCTCAGCTGAGAATCGGAGATGAGTCGGTCACGGCTGGACAGGGGAAACCTTTAAACCTGTGACTGAGTCCCATCTAACTAATCTGAAGCACACAGGCCTTTTCCTTCTCTCCCACCCCGTCACAATGGCAAATAATCTATTCCTGGTCAGTAAAGAAAACTCTTCACTGCCATTATCTGAAAGATAATAGGAGGAAGAATGTGGCTTTTCTGACAAAAACTGCCTCTTTATCCTTCTCTGCATCCTTGTCAACTATTGTCTCCAACACACCAAACATGTTAGATGTTTTTATTGCTTAACTACCAGAACAGTTTGGCAGATCACAAACTTAAACCAGTTTGTAATTACACCTGATGATTAATTTCTGTACTGTTTGGTCCAGTGTGTTATATGGAAAAGTATGTGAAACACACATCACGAGGCCAATTTAACCAATTTAACCTCAGACTTAGTATGTTGCCTCTAAGGCTGGTAGAAGTGAGAAATATATTTAATACGAAGTGGGTACAAGAGGCATTTCATAGGAGGATTCAGAAAGCGAAGAGGACAATCACAACTGTGTACTTAAAGCCCCACCCCTTTGGTAGGCTTAAATTGTATAGTTGCAGATGCCATCTTGATTTAAAAAAAAAACAAAAAACCTCAGCGGATGCCTTGGGATGCAACCTCACGGTTTTAAACAAAGAAACCAAATCTGAAAGTTATCTGGGCCAAGCCTCAAAATCACAGGTCCGAATGTTGACAAAACACATCAGGTCACTAAGGAACAGGAAGCACCACATTTGAAAAATGTAGCAGCTCAACTGCCGACTGGTGCACAATGCTAAGATCATGTCAGACCCATACTGAATGTCATATAATTTTTGCCCATTGATTTACCTAAGTAATTTTAAATGCCCTGTTTAAATTTAGAGCCAGATTTTTTAGGGATTGCTTATGGAATCATTCAGACATTACGATCTGCAGAAACCTTTTTACAAGTTGCCCTGAAATGCTGTGAAGTAGAGGCATAGAGGATTTTTTTATCTCTTCCTCCAAGATATGGAATGTATTTTCCTAGCCTTCACTCTCCCGACCTGTTTGACATTGCTGCTATTTTTGCTTTATTGTTTGCTATTTACATTTTTATTATGTTGTAAACTGACCAAATTATCCTTCCTGAAAAAAAGATGGGGTATAAATTAAAACTTTTCACATTCTTTTGAGTCAGTCTTGGCTTCCGATGACTATGCGAACAGCAATGAAAGGTTGTCTGGGCAACATTTTCAGAATGGCTTGCAAATACCCTCTTCCTAGAGACAAGAAGCTGCTCTTAAATACTACAATAAAGGAAAAGAAAAGAAAAAACCTAGTGAAAACAGAAACATTTACTGGAAACTAAAATATGTAGTAAAACAGAGCTGTAGGGATGGTAGAGAAGAACTGAGAGCTGAGTCTCCTGCTTGGAAGGGATGATTTAACAAGAACATTTTTTGTTAAGAAAGAAAATCCGTGACATATTTTATTTGTTCAAATGGTGAGTTTGAAGATTGAGTGCCTTTCAATATGGAATCTCCATAGACAATTTAATATGGAAGTGAAATTGAGGAATACAGAGCTATGGTTGTGTTTCTACAAATTTGGAGGTCTCGCTTGGTACACAGAAATGTGTTTGCATGCCTTATATACACCAATACACTGAACTGTCATTTTTAAAAATAAAATGACCTGATCTATAAATCTTATGAAGAATGGCGAAAGAAATTAGGTACGTTTATCTTATTAAAGAGAAGACAGAGGGGAGATGTGACAGGAGTCTTGAAATACTTGAAGGGCTATCATTGAGAAGAGGGCATTGATTTACTCTCTGAAACATTAAGGACAGGACAAGAAGCAATTGGTGGAAGCTCATCAGAGGGAGATCAAACCCGGAAATAAGGAGGAATTTTCTGACAGTGAGAACTATTAAGCTGCGGAACAGCTTGCAGGTGCTCCATCACTGGAGGTTTTCAAGGAACAATTGGACAACCATTTGTCCAAAATGGTATGAGGACTCCTGCATAAGGCAATGGGCTGGACTAGAAGACCTCCAAGGTCCTTTCCAACTCTATGATTCTATGAGTTTCCAGGGGAAATATAATGTTAAGAGCAGCGGTGGTGCAGTGGTTAGAATGGAGAATTGCAGGCTAATTCTGCTGACTGCCAGGCGTTCAATCCTGACCGGTTCAAGGTTGACTCATCCATCCTCCCGAGGTCAGTAAAACGAGGACCCAGATTGTTGTGGGCAATAATGCTGACTCTGTAAACCACTTAGAGAGGGCTGTAAAGCATTATGAAGCTGTATGTAAGTCTAAGTGCTACTGCTAAATGCTAAGATATTCCTTAAGAAAGAGAGGGAAAGGGAGAGGGAGAGGGGGAAGAGAGGGGAGGGAGAGAGAGAGAGAGAGAGAGAAAGAGACAGAGAAACAGAAGAAAATAGAGGTGGGACATATTGTACAGGGAGAAAAGAATTTGCTTGATCCAGACCTCCTAAAGATGATGGTTTTATTAGATTAGATTTTTTTTAAATCCCATTCTTATTACTTTATAAATAACTCAAGGCAGCAAACATACATAAAACTCCTTCTTTCTCCTATTTTCCCCACAACTCTGTGTAATAGGTTGGGCTTAGGAATGGGTTTCATGCCTAAAGTGGGACTAGTACTCATAATCTCTTGGTTTCTAGTCTGGTGCCTTAACCATTACACCAAACTGTCTATCAAAATGATGATGATGACGACGGTGATGATGATGATGGTGGTGATGATGATGTATTTAATTTCTATGGCTACCCATCTCATCTAAGCAACTCTGAGTGACTCAGTACACTCTTCTTGTAAAAGAGTAACAGCAGGTTCTAAATTAGCAAGATGGTGGACCGAGTCTCACAATATGGCAAAATTCAATGCTTTGGAACATTAACACAGATTAAAAAAAAGGTGAGGCTCGCATTGTGATCTCCCCATCTGCTGCCTTGCCAATTTTGACACATGCACCTGTACAATGGTGCTACTGAAAAGTAGGCAGCTGATGGGCAGATCTGGAATTATGATCACAATGGAAAAGCTTCTAAATTATCAAGTAGCTGCTACAGCAGTTGTGACAATCCCGAAAACATTCGCTGAGCGGAAGACAATCTGACAATGTCCCTCCCACCCCGATAACTTTTCTATTTTTTTCCTTAGCAAATTTCCAAGAAGAGAAGGCTTATCTTTAGGGTGGCGATATGATAACCTCCTATTTATTAATTCTTGTTTATTAGCATATGAAAATCAAGCAGAAAAGAAAAAAAAAACATGGCCCTGAGTAGTATTACATTTCTATTTAGCTTAGAGAGAGATTCTGGGGCATGAGTATTTGCGAGGTAGGGGTCAAAATAGTCAAAATGACGACCGGTTGATGGAAGTCCCACCTCTTTTAATCTGTGAATGTGTGAAAATAGGCATTTTTGATTCCCCCCCACACATGGATGTCCCTATTCATACGGAGATATGGCAACGAGATAAAAAAGAAAAATGCATTCCTTGTTCTTTTTCACCCTGTGTACCTGCTTTCTCACCACTTCACCACAATAAAATTGGCTCTTCCATTGTTTACAAAGGTAACACTGTTAGTAATTGAAATTTTTGAAACTCCAGCATGTACTATTTTGTTTCAAAAGCCTGCATTCAAATTTCTCTGCACCATTGAAGACACAAAATCAGAGCATATATGCATAACTGGTAATGAATTCAATTCAATCAGAATAGAGCTGGAAGGAACCTTGGAGGTCTTCTAGTCCAACCCCCTGCTCAAGCAGGGACCCTATACCAGGTGTAGGCAACCTTGGCTCTTTTATGACTTGTGGACTTCAACTCCCAGAATTCCTGAGCCAGCCATGCTGAGGGGAAAGAGAGAGGTTTCCATGCTGAGCCATGCTGGCTCAGGAATTCTGGGAGTTGAAGTCCACGAGTCATAAAAGAGCCAAGGTTGCCTACCTCTGCCTTATTCCATTTGAGACATGTGGCTGTCCAGTCTCTTCTTAAAAACCTCTAGTGATGGAGCACCCATAACTTCTGAAGGCAAGCCGTTCCACTGGTTAATTGTTCTCGCTGTTAGGAAGTTTCTCCTTAATTCCAGGCTGCTTCTCTCCTTGATTAATTTCCATTCATTGCTTCTTGTTCTGCCTTCAGGTGCTTTGGAGAAGGGGCTGACCCCCTCTTCTTTCTGGCAGCCCCTCAAATACTGGAATACTGTTTGTATTGTGTTATTTTAATATGCTGTGAGCCGCCCTGAGTCCCGTGGGGAGAAGGGCGGCATATAAATTATGAAAAATAAATAAATAAATAAATAAATCATGTCACCCCTAGTCCTTCTTTTCTCTAGACTAGCCATGAATTTTTCCTGGGGTCTGCACTCTAATGTACTCATTTTTCATTGCATATTTTTAGTGAAGCAAATGTTGGACACCTGTTATCTATTTATAGTTTTGGAAGTGCAAAGGATGCATTAAATCGATTGTTTAATTAAATGCATTAAATAATTGCACTCCAACAAATGTATTTGGTTTGGCTAATACAAATTGGGTCTGTTCTTGTTAAAAAGGCATTGTCTGTATATTAGTGGACTTCAAAAGTGGTAAATGAACACTCCAGGACTATGCAAGATGACCCACTGGAGTGCAGGAAGAAAATATTGGAACATCTATTTAATTATTTTTATTTTTAAAAAATAAAGTGGCACTAATGCTTAGTATACAGAACGTACAAAATAGAATACATGTATATTTGGAGATACATTTCACAAGGTATGTATACTACTGTATGTATATTTCATACACATGTTAGTACAGTAGTACATTTATATAATTTATAAATAAATAAATTCAATATTTTGAAGTACGAGTTCTTTGTTTTTTTTGTACTGATGCATGTGTGCAGCGATAAAAATTTTAAAAAAGACTTCACTATTTAACAATCAGGTTCAGATTTCAGGCTGATCGCTGTCCCTGAATAACTGCTATTTTACTTTGGTGACCGGATCAGAACAAATCTATGCAATCTAATCTATCATCAGAGTTCTGTGGTCTGAACAGAATCCAGACATTTCCCTCTAAGGGGAATTTAAAAATCTGTCTTTTTTTAATGCCAGGCAATATGAGAAGAGTACATTAAACAAGTCAGATCCGAGTGGCAGGAATGCAATTTGCTTTTTAGTCTTCAGTATCTGCCAGTACTGAGGGGCTGTCACAGAGAGGAGGGGGACAACTATTTTCCAAGATACCTGTAGGCCAGAGAAGGAATAATGGATGGAAACGGATCAAGGAGAGATTCAGCTTAGAAATAAGGAGAAATTTTCTGACAATGAGAACAATTAATCAGTGGAACAGAAGTTGTGGGTGCTCCATCACTGGAGGTTTTTAAAAAGAGACTGCACGGCCATCTGTCAGAAATAATGTAGGGTCTCCTGCTTGAGCAGGGGGTTGGACTAGATGACCTATAAGGTACCTTTCAACTCTGATTCTATTCTATTCTATTCTATTCTATTCTATTCTATTCTATTCTATTCTATTCTATTCTGTGCTGTGCTGTTCTGTTCTGTTCTGTTCTACTCTATCTATTCTATTCTATTCTATTCTATTCTATTCTATTCTATTCTATTCTATTCTATTCTATTCTATTCTATTCTATTCTATTCTATTCTATTCCTTCCTTTCCTCTCCATAATCACATCTCTGTCTTAGTAGAAATAATTAAATTTCAAATGAAAGGAGAGGGCTGGTTTGGCATAGTGGTTAAAGGAACCGGGCTAGAAACCAGCATATGTTCAGTTCTTGTCCTGTCTTAAGCATAGAAACCACCTCTGAGTCCCTCATTCCCTTTCAGCCCTAGGAAGAAGATGGCAATGGTGAACCACTTCCAGCTGTGTAGATTTATCCATGTAGTGGCCAGGAGTTAAGACTGACATAAAGGCACCACAGACAGAGAGGAAAAAAAGGAGAGCATCGACTACATAGTCTTGGAAACTGGCGTCCAGGGCCTTCAGGATAGGCCACTTTTATTGCTCAAGAACAAAACCTTTAGGAAGAAATAAAAGAAGAAGCCCTACCTGAAATCCATATATGGAAACAAAGCATCAAGAGGAAAAAGATGTTCCTGAGACAATATTGAACCGAGTGAAGTTTCCAGTCCATGGTTCTTGCCTCAAGGCCAGCTTTTCGACTTGTGCCCTGGGAACCCGTCTGCTTCTGAAACTGGGTGCCAACTGTGGCGTGTGGGGCTAACTCAGGAGAAGGCAAATCTATTAGCTTAACAAGCTGACACACCCTGGGCAGAAGCATCAATCAATCGCTCAGCCAAGCCCTTAACTGAAAGGATTTCATAATATTGCACAGAACTCTCATGAAGGGTCAGCCTCTGCAAATATTTTTGCAAGTAAGAGGAAAAGAAAAGAAGAATTAAGGTATGAGAAATGTCACGCTAATGAAACTGGGACTCCTGGCCCATTTGCAGTGTTCACCAGGGAAGAAGCAACATGAACCCTTCAGCCACAGCTGCTCAGGTTATATTATACCAAATCATCTCTAAATTTCTTTCTTAAAATATTATAAAATTTAGACCTGGTTACTGGAGCGTATTTTTAATATTATCTGTTAGAGTCTTTTGAAGCTCTCGGGAGATTTTTCTGGTATTTCCAGCCACCATCACGAAAATATCAGAGTTGAGGGTTTGCATATTTAATGAAAAAATGTAAATGCAGGATAGTTAATCAATACAGACTCAATTTTCTTACTCCCTTTATAAGAAGACAAGATCCAGGAATGTGGAATGCCCCTCCTCTGAAATTACTCCTGGAGAATATCCATAAAATTATTAAATTCGTTCTGGCAAGTACCAGGGTAGAAAAACGAAGACTAGTTGCCTTTCCTTTGCTTTCTATAAAATCATTCTTAGGGCATGTGATGCCTAATCAATGAATGTCCAAGTGGAACATTTTTAATTCTTTATTTATATACCATATAATTATTTCATTAAGGCAAAATGACAACCAAAATAAATAGGTCTTATGGACAGATTATTGCATGATGGGTGGGAGGGTATATATGTGGTGTATTTAATAGGCCAGTATATTAGTGCAGTGCCTGCCAGGAGCATCTGCTCAGATGGTGTTGACCTTGTTAGGTAGCAACTCACACCCAAGAAGCAGCTCCAGATGAGTTAATTTCATATAAGGAACGGTTGCTGGAATTGGGTATGTCTAGTTTAACGAAGAGAAGGACGAGGGGGGACATGATAGCAGTGTTCCAATATCTCAGGGGCTGCCACAAAGAAGAGGGAGTCAAGCTATCCTCCAAAGCGCCTGAAGGCAGGACTAGTAGCAACGGATGGAAACTAATCAAGGAGAGAAGCAATCTAGAACTAAGGAGAAACTTCCTGACAGTTAGAACAATTAACCAGTGGAACAACCTGCCTCCAGAAGCGGTGAATGCTCCAACACTGGGAGTTTTTAAGAAGAGATTGGACAGCCATCTGTCCGAAATGGTATAGGGTTTCCTGCCTGAGCAGGGGGTTGGACTCGATGATCTCCAAGGTCCCTTCCAATTTGATGATGATGATGATGATGTTGGAAGGGACCTTGGAGGTCATCTAGTCCAACCCCCTGCTCAGGCAGGAAACCCTATACCATTTCAGACAAATGGCTGTCCAGTCTCTTCTTAAAAACTTCCAGTGTTGGAGCATTCACAGCTTCTGGAGGCAGGTTGTTCCACTGGTTAATTGTTCTAACTGTCAGTAAGTTTCTCCTTAGTACTAGGTTGCTTCTCTCATTATTTATTTATTGATGATGATGATGATTCTGATGATGATTCTGATGATGATTCTGATGATGATGAAGAAAAGAGTTGGGACTTTGGTCACCCTGTTGCAACAGCCATTTGTCCATCTGATTGTCCAACTACAAAACCAGGATCTCACTCCTCACGTGAGTGGGCAATTCTCCTCACGTGAGTTGACTGGCGACTTTGTAAAACTACATTCATGTGGTTTTCTTAGCAACAATAGGAAATAATTCATCACTGCCTTCCTCTAAGGTGTTTGTCACTTCAGTCTAATCCTACAGCCCTAGGATTCCTTCATAGCCTCTTATCTAGCACAATATTAACCAAGGTGTAGCCTACTTTAGTATCTCAGCCCAGGTGAGGTCAGGTTGAAGCTGCTACTTGTTGGACTCCTTGACAAAGGGTTCATTGTTGATTTACTTAATAATATATCTTTCCTGCTACTTCTCATCTTTAAAACCATTCTAAAGCAAAATTATAGAAGTCAGCAAAAGCTTATGCTGGAAGATATTCCAACACATTTAAGGAAACAGATTAAGAGTATGTTGTTGTTGTTGTTAATTGCGAAGTCGTGTCCGACCCATCGCGACCCCATGGACAACGTTCCTCCAGGTCTTCCTGTCCTCTACCATCTTCTGGAGTCCATTTAAGTATAACAAGTAATAACAAGAACAGCATGGCTTCAACCAAAATTTTTGGTTAAAAAAAAAGAAAAGAAACTTTTTAACTGCTGCCAACTTCTGCCCTAATCCAAAAGGCACTTTTATGACCAATACTCTCAATACTTGGAGTTGAGGAAGGTTAGGTGGCAAAGCAGTTTTGTCCCAACCTCTTCCATCCCAATCTCATGTTCTCCTTTTGATACAATTCAAGACAGCCCCAACCCATTCGTCAAGGTGAATGAAATTGTCAAAGAACCCCATTACATCCGGAGGTTCCTTGGGACCCGCTGTGTTTCCTGCAGTCTTAAGAGCAAGTGACATTTTTTTTTGTCTTCCCGAACTAAGTTGGGTTCACACTTCAGCAGGTCCATTAAAACCCTACTGATGCAGTCATACCACGGGACAATGAATGTTTGCTCATTTTGGAATGATTTCTGTGGCTTAAGATACACTCCAGAATCAGTCTGGTAGCAGGCAGCATATAAAAAAGATGTTGAAACTCTGGAAAGAGTGCAGAAAAGAGAACAAAGATTATTAGAGGGCTGGAGACTAAAACATATAAAGAATGGTTGCAGGAATTGGGTATGTCTGATCTAGTGAAAAGAAGGACTAGGGCTGACATGATAGCTGTGTTCCAATATCTGAGGGGCTGCCGCTAAGAAGAGGGGGTCAACCTATTTTCTAAAGCAACCTGAGGAGAGGGTAGGACTAGAAGACCTCCAAGGTCCCTTCCAACTCTGTTATTCTGTTATTCAACCAAACAAGATGTTGAAACTCTGGAAAGAGTGTAGAGAAGAGCAACAAAGATGATTAGGGGACTGGAGGCTAAAACATATAAGGAACGGTTGCTGGAATTGGGTATGTCTAGTTTAATGACAATATCTCAGGGGCTGCCACAAAGAAGAGGGAGTCAAGCTATTCTCCAAAGCACCAGAAGGTAGGACAAGAAACAATGGATGGAAACTAATCAAGGAGAGAAGCAACTTAGGAGAAATTTCCTGCAGAACAATTAACCAGTGGAACAATCTGCCTCCAGAAGCTGTGAATGCTCCAACACTGGAAGTTTTTAAGAAGAGATTGGACAACCATTTGTCTGAAATGATATAAGGTTTCCTGCCTGAGCAGGGGGTTGGACTAGAAGACCTCCAAGGTCCCTTCCAACTCTATTATCCCATCCCATCCCATCCCATCCTATTCTATTCTATTCTATTCTATTCTATTCTATTCTATTCTATTCTATGGCAGCTGGTTTAACACTGATGTATAGCTATACTGTACATAATTTAATTTTGTACAGTATAGGAGGCAGTCCCACACACAAGGAATTACAGTAAAATGAATGGAATATCAGAATATGAAGAAATAAAATTCAAGTATATTATGAAAATGCTGCTTTGCTTTTGGTTCTCTGCTTTGTGCAAGCCCAAGAAATGGGTTAATTCATAAATCAGACTAAATCGCATAGTGTGAGCACAGCCATGGAAATGCTGAGGGAGAGCCGATGTGGGAAATTGTGGGGAGGTTGTGAAAAATATAGAAGGGAGAAGAAACATAAACAGTGAAGAAAAGGAATGTGTGCCTGCTGGCAGCTTATAAAGAGCAACTTAGCCCAGGTGGGGAGAAATTTGAGAATAAGTATCTCAAAAAATTCAACAAAACTCTGCTACAATAAGCTCACTAGAAATGAAAGGCAGGACATTCCTCCTTTAGTTTCCAAGATTCTGCATTGGTCCTGGATGAGCATTAAAGATCCTTTACAGATAAGGCATTAAACTACAGAGAACTGAAAGCTGCCTTTTGTATTAACAGCCTAAGTCCTGCACAAAGAGAACTTTTGCGGCTTTCCTTAACAGAACGATGAGCTTGGGCATGGAAAAAATGCTGGAGCTTAAACTAAAATTCATATATGGCAAGACAATCTTGGGCAGCTTAAAGTCTGCTAGATGTATAATAGGTTTTCTCAAATGGGAAGACAATCTGCCACATGCTGAATGTTGTAAATATGCAAGTGACCAGGAGCAGAAACACAGACTGGGAATAAACAAGCATTACTTACACTTTTCTATAATGCAGGATATTACTTTAAGCACCCTCTGAAATAGATAATAATGCAATAGAGCAGTGTTCCCCAATCTTGGCCCCTGGAAAATGTGTGGACTTCAACTCCCAGAATTCTCCAGCCAGGTTTGCTTCTGGGAGTTGAAGTCCACACATCTTCCCAGACGCAGGGGCAGGCAACCTATGCTGACTCAGGAATTCTGGGAGTTGAAGTCCATGAGTCATAAAAGAGCCGAGATTGCCTACCCCTGCCCCAGAGCCAAGAACGGGAAACTCTGCAAATGGAGTAATAATGTGTTAAGCTTTCAAAAAGTGAAGCTGGAACAAAAGCAACAAACAGCTTTATTCCTTTGGGGGGGGGGGGAGAACAAACCAGGGGGTTATTTTTAAGAACGTGCTTTATCGTTATTCAACATGTTAATTACAGAAAATAAATCTGTTTTTCTCTCTTTGCTCCATTTATTTCTCAAGCAGATTTGAAGCCCTCAGTAACGATGTCCTCAGTTTCAGAGAAAAACTCTCCTAAAAGCATCTGCATTTGAGTTTATTTGGGGCTCTTTTATTCTTCAAGCTTGTTACTAGGGAATTACTAGGAAATAAATCAAGGAGAGAACCAATCTAGGACTAAGAAGAAATTTGCTGACGGAACAATTAATCAATTACCTTGCCTCCAGAAGTTGTGGATGCTCCAAAACTGGAAGTTTTAAAGAAGAGAATGGACAACTATTTGTTTGAAATGGTATAGCTTTTCCTACCTGAGCAGGAGGTTGGACTAGAAGACCTCCAAGGTCCCTTCCAACTCTGTTTTTCTGTAAATCATTGATGTGGAGAACCGAGACATCTCTCTCTAGTGTACATACTTTATTGATGGGTTCACAAGACAGCTGCCCTAGTTAACCGCTCTCCCAAAATGAATGAATTTTCTTATAAATAAGCAACAAATTTGTACTTTATAATTCATTGTTCTCCCAGTTAAATGGGGAATGTCAGTTTCACTTGCATCCCAAATTGTATTTTTGAGGTTGGTTTGATGCCATTTTTCAAAAACTTGCTGAACATCTTAAATCAAATTTCTTGGAGCTTGGCTGGGGTAGAAACCATCAGAAGTGGCTTAGGAATAGAACCATAGGGACCTCAGATGTCTTCTAGTCCAAACCTCTCTCCAAGGTAAGAGTCCTTATTGCATCCACCCAATCCTTTCCCCCCAGGAGGGAAATCAAAACCAACAAGACAAATTGCCTAGAAAAGCCTAGTATTCGTCTCTCTGTGCAGCCAGTAGGTTAACCCTATGTTAATATTCATTTATATTCACACTACATTACAGACTTGGAGATATTATCTATTGAAATGCGAAACTATCCCAGGCCTGCTCAGTATTAAAATGACCATCCCCTGTCCCAGTGCTGCTGGATTTCTTTGTGTTCACACAACATACAAACTCTTGACATGATCCAGTTCTCTGTGTTGGATGAGCATATGAATGTATGCAATGTGTACCAGTGAGACCAAATTGTCAATCAGCTGTTTATTTGTGGTAGATCTTCAGTCAACAGCACAATGACCCTCTGAGCTGGAATAGGCCACTGCATTATTTTTAGATGCAGTAGGCAAGATTGAGCAAGTTCATTTCAAGCCTTCTTTCTCTCAGCAGCAGATCACACCTTCCCAACAAGGAAGCATTAATCTGTAGAGCCCTTTGTGTTTTCTAAGCTTGGTTGTTTGCTCGCAGATGTTTCAGCCATCAATAGCTTTCAGTCATCAGCCATCAATAGGCACATAAAGATACACCACATTTGCACACCGTTCAAAAGAGACAATAAAAAAGCTAAAGAGGAAACAAAAAGATCAGAACACATCAGGTGTAGTGGTTAAGGTGCTCCCTAAGATGGGCACACCCTGAACGTCCCTGTAAGGTGGCATTTCCTCAAGGAGGGAACGTTTCACAAAGGATCTCTTCCTGAATGCACTTGATGGGTAGATTCAGTTCTAACTCACTGGAAGGAAAAGCAAATCCTGTGCCCAGTGTGCTTATTTTCACAAGGATGCTGACTCTTGTGGATGAAAGCTAATATGATTCAACTTGGTTGGGCAATTGGTTTTCTCTGCTGCATAGTTAATCTGGGGAGAAAATCAGGGAAGGATTGTAAATGTAAGAATGAGACTTCTTTGCCTCTTCCCAACCCATTTACGTTGCTAAGCAAGATGGTGGTTAAATGAGCCATGCCTGATTTGTGATCTTTTTGCCATGGTTGTTAACTGAATCACTGCAGTTATTAAGTGAATCACATGGTTGTTAAGTGAAGCCGGTTTCTCTCACTGACCTTGCTTGTTGGAAGCCAGCTGCAAAGTCACAAATAGCGATCAGATGACTCAGGAACGCTGCAACCTTTGTAAATACATGATGGTTGCCAAGTGTCCAAATGTTGATCATGTGACCATGGGAATGCTGCAACCATTGTTAAGTGTGACGACCGGTCATAAGTCACTTTTTTCAGTGCCATTGAAACCACACAGTTGCGAAAGGATTGTAAGTTGAAGATTACCTGCACTGTAATGCAACACTGAGAGCAATCAACGTCAGTGTAAACTGAACAGATTCTTCTGGGGTCCTTAATGCTAACTGGAAATTCAGGAATAGTCTCAACTTGAGTGACAGAGAAACTCCCTCCTGGCTACGTAACTGGTAAACATTGTTGGGAACTCTCTCTTCTGTAGGATTCAAACCTCCTTCCCTCTTTTGATGATAGCTTTTCCTTTAAGGACATTGCTTAGCCCAGAACTCTTGTCAAGTTTGCAATGCAGCCCCACTGCCGGATCCTTAAAGTTAGACAGAGCATTTTCATAGCTTGGATGGACCGTCTGAATTTCAGCTGATACAATTCAAGCAGTGAAAAAGACATGCTGCTCTTATTGACAAAATATTATTCCATTGATTTCATAGAGTCGTGGGGCTGGAAGGGACCTTGGAGCTCTTCTAGTCCAACCCTCTGCCCATGTCAGGAGTCCTTATACCAGTGGTGGCGAACCTATGGCACGTGTGCCAGAGGCGGCACTCAGAGCCCTCTCTGTTGGCACATGTGCCACCGCCGCTAGCAGCAGGTGCATCAGGCCACCACTGCTGCCCGGAGCAGGAGCCCTGCCCAGCCCAAAGGTGAAGCAGCCGATTAGCAAGCTCGAGTAGAGGTGTTAGAGCAGAGGTCACCAAACATTGTTGATTGGTGGACTGGAAGAAAAGGGAGAGGGAAGCATTTTACATGCATGCGTGCGTGCATGGGGCTATGAGCACACATGTGCTACAAATGGGGGCAGGGCTAGTGCCTACGTGATACTCACTAGCCCTGCCCCATTGCATGGTGCAGCACCTTGTATCTGCACCCCACGGCACAGCCGTTTTTGCGCCCCCGGGTTTTGCGTGCCAAAGGTGGCACTCAGAGGCACCTCCCTGCCCCCCCCATGGGGCACCACAATGCTGATATGGCCCTGGCACTTTGCGATAAATAAGTGGGTTTTGGGTTGCAGTTTGGGCACTCAGTCTCTAAAAGGTTTGCATCAATGCCTTATACAATCCTGGACAAATAGTTGTCCAATCTTTTCTTGAAAATTTCCAGCGATAAAGCACAAACAACTCCAGGAGGCAAACTACTCCATTGATTAATTGTTCTCGCTGTCAGGAAATTTCTCCTTATTTCCAGGTTGGATTTTCCTCTGACTTCCACCCACTGCTTCTTGTCCTACACTCAGGTGCTATGAAGCAGGGGTCCCCAACCTCCGGGCCACAGGCCACTACCAGACTGCGTGAGCAGCAGGTGAGTGCATGCACGAAGCTCCCCTCGCACGAGGGGCAGGCGGGTGTCCCCACCTCTCACACAAATGGAGCTGCATGTGCTTGCATGTGCTCACCTGCCACTCATAGGGAACTATCTCCTTTCCCCTCCTCCGCCAGGCTGCCAATCCAGAAAAGTTGGGGACCGCTGCTATGGAGAATAAATAAATGCCCTCTACTCTATGATAGCCTCATCAAGTATTGGACAACTGCTAGCTCCTCTAAGCCTTCTCTTTGTTAGGCTAAACATACCTGGTTCTCCTAGCCATTCATCATATGATTTAGCCTTCAGACCCCTTATCATCTTTGTTGCTCTCTCTGCATTCTTTCTAGGACCTTGGTCTCTTTTTTGCACTGCAGTGACTAGAACTGGACAGTATTTCAAATGTTGCCTCACTGGTGCAGTAAAGAGCAATACTATCACTTCTCGTGATCTAGATGTGATCCCTCTGTTGACGCAACCTAAGATTGTGTCGGCTTTTTTGGCAGCTGCAGCACACTGTTGACTCATATTTAAGTGGAGGTCCACCAGGACAGCTAGCACCCTCTCACAGTTACTATTCTTGAGCTAGGTGCTGCCTACTCTATACCTGTACATTTGGTTATTCCTGCCTAAGTTCAGGACCTTGCTTTTCTCACCACTGCCTCTTGTTGGGTAGGGTCCAATGCTCAAGACTGTCAAGATCCTTCTGAATGTTGTATCTATCTTCCAGAGTGTTAGCAATTTCCTCAGCTTAGTGCAGTGATGGCGAACCTTTTAGAGATCGAGTGCCCAAACTGCAACCCAAAACCAACTTATGTATCGTCGGGTGCTGGGTGGGTGTGGCCCATTGGGTAGGTGTGGCCAACTGGGTGGGTGTGGTCAATTGGGTGGACATGGCCCATTGGGTGGGCGTGGCTGCGGTGGTAACGGCAAACTGGGTGGGACTAAAAAGTTCAATCAATCAATTCCAACTTCGCGAGATCTTTTTTTTCCCCGCAAGAAGTTGAAATTGATTGATTGATTGAAGCTTTTTTTTTTTGCACACGGCCACGGAGGTCTAAAGTGAAAAAGTTTTATAAAACGTAGCTGAAGGTCTAGGACTGGGGCGACGGCGCACGTGCCCACAGAGAGGGCTCTGCGTGCCACCAGTGGCACGCGTGCCATAGGTTCGCCACCACGGGCTTAGTGTCATCTGCAAACCTGATGAGTGACCCTTCAATCCCTTTATCTGGGTTATGTATGAAGATGATGAAGAGCACTAGGGCAAAATTCCTTAGAGTTTATTATGGAGGCTGCTGGTCTCCAATTCATGAATCTGAGCAGCTAATAATTGAAAATGATAATTTATTTTAAGATAAAACCTGCCCCAATACAATAAGCAATTGTGTTTTTAAAAAACCACCAAGAGGAAATTAACAGATGTCATTTTGTGCTAGCAAGTGGAGTTGCAGAGGTCTTCCAGACAAAGCTGCAGTCACAGGAGTTTTGAAGTCCACAGAGCTTCCCCATCATTATGATCAGAAACAGAGAAAAATACTAGCAAATCAAATCAGATTTGTATTACGATCATAGACTAGCATAACTACTAGCAATGTATTCTCCCCCAGGGAATACAAAGTAGGAATAATAATAATAATAATAATAATAATAATAATAATAATAATAATAATAATAATAATAATAATAATAATAATAATAATAATAATAATAATAAAAATAAAAAAATAAAGTTGGAAGGGATCTTGGAGGTCATCTAGTCCAACCCCTGCTCAGGCAGGAAACTCTATACCAGTGGTGGCGAACCTATGGCACACGTGCCAGAGGCGGCACTCAGAGCCCTCTCTGTGGGCACGTGCACCATGCCCTGGAGATGGCAACCATCCCTCTTCAACCAGCTGCCTGCTAACTCGCCAAGATTACACGTGGCCGGATGCATCCCAGCATGGCTGGTTTCCCTCCCTCCCATCCCATCCCTCTTGGCCTCACATGCTCTCCTTTTCCCGGGCATGACCCACTGCATCGCCTCCTCAGCTGTCGGCCGGCCGTTCCCCTCAGAGGCGACTTCTCTGAACTGCTGGTGGCGGGCTGCGGAGCCCCAGAGTGCACCAGTCAAGGGGCTGGCAGGCTGTGGCTGCTGACGGACACTGTCAGCCCCATATGCTCGCTGGCCTCTGTGTGCGGGAGCTGATGGTGTCAGGCAGCAGCCACCCCGTCCCCTGCCTCGCCTTGCCCTGCGACAATGGCACACCTTGCCTTGCCTCACCTCACCCTGCAGGACGAGCCTCCTGCCCACCACCCCACCTATCAGAGACCCCCTGGATCTCCCCCAACCCTGCCCGGCCCCCACAGGCGTCCCTCTCCACGAGCAACATCGAGGTGATCATGCCCACCTTGGCCACACCCACCCAGTCTGCCATGACCACAGCCACACCCACCCAGTGGGCCACACCCACCTGGCACCCGGAGATAAATAAGTGGGTTTTGGGTTGCAGTTTGGGCACTCGGTCTCTAAAAGGTTCGCCATCACTGCTCTATACCATTTCAGACAAATGGCTGTCCAGTCTTAAAAACTTCCAGTGTTACAGCATTCACAGCTTCTGGAGGTTGTTCTGGAAAGGCTGTTTTATGTGATTTATTTATTTCCTCCAGATGCTGACTTCTGGAGAATTCTGGGAGTTGAAGTCCACACATCTGAAAGCTGCCAATATTGAAGAAACACTGTTCTAAATGTTAGCTACCATATTTAGCACTTAGACTTATATATTGTTCCACAGTGCTTTACAGCACTCTAGTGGTTTACAATGTCAGCATATTGCCCCCAGCAATCCGGCTCCTCATTTTACCAACCATGGAAGGATGGATGGTTGAGTCAATCTTGAGCCCATCAGGATTGAACACCTGGCAGTGGATAGAGTTAACCTGCAATATTGCATTCTAATCACTGCACCACTGTGGCTCTTTTTAATTGACATGGTGTGATTATTTTTGTATGTCCATAACGGAATCTCTGGAAAAAAAAGTTCCCACATGATGTCAGACATTTTAAGGTAACCAATATGGTAGTCACCAGCTCAGAGAACATGGATGAGGAATTGGAAAGGTTTTTCCTCAATACTAAAGTGAAGAAAAAAGATAGCATTTAACACACACATAGACGCACACACACATTTCCCCTCAAGACCAAAAATTCTGAGCCGAATAGCACTAAAACTCCAGGCACCACATTTTCCTGGAAAAAAATAAAGGACAAATCTGAAAAAAGGCAAATCTGTAAGAAGTTCATAAGGACAAAAATGTATATATGTTGATAACATTTCTTTACAAAGGAAAATCCAGGAGCAAAACCCAGAAGAACTGTGTAAAAATGCAAATTCTACTAAAAATATCTAAAAATCAAACAGTATATGTAAATTTATTCTAAAAACACAAATTTCACCATTTTTACATGAACGTAAAATAGGTGCATTAAGTGGTACCCTTTATACAGTGACAGTTAACTGAGCAATATAAAGGAGACAAATGAGTTTTGGAAAAATAAAAACATAAAACTAAATTTTTAAATTTAAAAAAAACTGGGTTTTTTTTTATAATAGGGGATATCTGGTCACTGTAACTTAGAGACAAACCAGCATATTATAAAGCTACAGAAATGCAGCATCATAAAATGAACTTCCTGATAGACTAGGTTTCTATTTAATCCCCTATTATCACATTCAGCAATAGAAAGCAGAGGTACGTGTGATATTGGCTGAGTCCAAGTGACATTCCACAATTGTATTTTTTTTCATTCACCTGCACGTTAAGGATCTAATGGTTTTTATTTCTGCCACTGATCTGAAGCTTCCTTGCCTGTTGCCAGTTCCAAAATGCTTAGGACCTGGTGTCCTTTCTGCTTTGTAACAGCTACTAAGCCTCTATTGTTGAAATTGTCAATCAATCACGGTAAAAATGTGCAAGAAGGGCCCTGTTGTTTTCATGGTTCATTAATGAGAAAAGCCTTGAGATTGGTTCCCCATATTTTATCTCCAGTATACAAAAGGAAACTGTTAAACTTTTTTTTTTAAGAGGAATGCCAGGTGACAAGTACTTTCCTACTAGCTGGAACCAGGCAGGAGCTTTCACAGGCAACTTTTGTAGGCAGGACAGGTGTGTCTGCTTGAACAGTTAACTCTTATCACTCACTGGCAGGTTTGCTAGAATCTCCCTTCCTAATCATTTTGAATCAGGAAAGGTATTCAGACGAGGAGAATCATAGATGAAAGGTATCAACTAGAAATAGAAAAACGATTAGGCACACCATTGGAAGCAAAGGAGAAGGAGAAGCGGTGGAGAATTAAGCTCATTTGAATTCTTGTTTAATTATCCCTTCTTTTGTTATTATCCCCATGTTGAGCAGGAGAAAACTAAGCATATTTCAGGGTTCTTAGAGAAATAATAATAATAATAATAATAATAATAATAATAATAATAATAATAATAATAATAACAACAACAACAACAACAACAACAACAATAACAATAACAGAGGGATAGAATCAAGATCACTTTACAATGCCTTGGTAAAGCCACACTTGGAATACTGCATCCAGTTTTGGTCACCACGATGTAAAAAAGATGTTGAGACTCTAGAAAAAGTACAGAGAAGAGCAACAAAGATGATTAGGGGACTGGAGGCTAAAACATATAAGGAATGGTTGCTGGAATTGGGTATGTCTAGTTCAGGGGTAGGCAATCTTGGCTCTTTTATGACTTGTGGACTTCAACTCCCAGAATTCCTGAGCCAGCCATGCTGAGGGGAAAGGGAGAGGTTTCCAAGCTGAACCATGCTGGCTCAGGAATTCTGGGAGTTGAAGTCCACAAGTCATAAAAGAGCCACGGTTGCCTACCCCTGGTCTAGTTTAATGAAGAGAAGGACGAGGGGGGACATGATAGCAGTGTTCCAATATCTCAGGGGTTGCCACAAAAAAGAGGGAGTGAAGCTATTTTCCAAGGCGCCTGAAGGCAGGACAAGAAGCAACGGATGGAAACTAATCAAGGAGAGAAACAACCTAGAACTAAGGAGAAACTTCCTGACAGTTAGAACAATTAACCAGTGGAACAACCTGCCTCCAGAAGCGGTGAATGCTCCAACACTGGAAGTTTTTAAGAAGAGACTGGACAGCCATTTGTCTGAAATGGTATAGGGTTTCCTGCCTGAGCAGGGGGTTGGACTAGATGACCTCCAAGATCCCTTCCAACTTTATTGTTATTATTATTGTTGTTGTTGTTGTTGTTGTTGTTAATTATATATCCACCATTTTGAATTTTCTGTAAAAATCATGAAGTTGGAATATAGATAAATAATAAATTTTGGCAGTTTTAATTGTTCATGTGGGCCCAAAAGATAAACAGCCAACAGTTAAAGTTTGGGGGGTGTAACAAGCATCGTCACAAGCTGCATTTTCCCATTCTTCGTTAGATGCAGCTGGCTGGCCTTGTCTGGGCTCAGGAGCTAAGCCGCCAGGTTGGTTGATCCTCAAATAGTACATTACCAGGGAGTCCCAGGAATAGGTTAAAATGAGAAATGAAACAATGGCCGAGAAGATAAGGCTGAAAATCAGCTTCTCCTGCAAGGAAAACTAGTTGGACATGACCATGAAGCATTCAAGAGCCAACCTCAACTCAGAGGAGACTTTAGCCAAGACCAGTGTTTCTCAATGTCAGCAACTTTCAGATGTGTGGACTTAATTCATGCTGGCTGGGGAATTCTGCGGGTTGAAGTCCACACATCTGAAAGTTGCCAATGTTGAGAAACTGTCACGGTTCCGACTAATGAAACACTTCAAAGAACTTCCAGGCATTTTATCCTAAAAAGTATTTTTATTCATGTGACAAAATGTCGGCACGGCATGATGAAAGGATGCTAAGATCTGAAATCTCCACCCCCGAGCAGTTATTTTTGCTAGCATTTCCCCTTCCTTATTTTGCTGTCATGATTTATGTTCTCCAATTAGTTTGAAGGGCAAAGGTTCTCTTCCGTTCCCTTTCCCGGGCTTTTCTCTCCTCCCTCATTCTCATCTGAATTAACTCTAAAAGTACCAGACAGTTCTGCATATTTTGTCAAAGCAAGAATATTCAATATTAGCAGCGTTGACAGAAACATTGGTTTAGACTAGGGGTAGGCAACCTTGGCTCTTTTATGATTCGTGGACTTCAACTCCCAGATTTCCTGAGCCAGCCACGAGTCATAAAAGAGCCAAGGTTGTCTACCCCTGATTTAGACCTTGCTGAAATTACAACTCCAGCCAAAATGGATAAAAGTGAGGGAGGCTGGAAGACATGCTTTCCTTCACATCATCTTAGGTTTGGCAAGGATATCCCACACAGCATATTTGTGTTGTAGAACAAGTTCTAAAATAGGGTTTTTCTTCTTTTTTTAAAAAAAACCCAATGAACATGAAATACAGAGTATAAAAGCCAACCCTGAAGACTTATTCCATGTTTGATGTGTCCTGTTCTTGGAACTCACATTTCCTCGTTTGTGTTTTCCCTCATCGTTCTCTCAAAACATCCTTTCCTGTCCATGCAAAGATATAGCATAGCTACCTATTTTATTTTATTTTTATTCCTAGGACAGTCTCCCTCTCCTCCCTATTTATGATGACTATACAGATAGTCCTCGACTTACAACCACAAGTGAGCCCAGAATTTATGTTGCTCAGTGAGAAATTTGTTAACTGAGTTTTGCCCCATTTTACGACTTTTCTTGCCACGTTTTGTTAAGTGAATCACTGCAGTTGTTAAATTAGTAACACGGTTGTTAAGTGAAACTGGCTTCCCCATTGACTTTGCTTGTCAAAAGATCACAAAAGATGATCACATGACCCCGGGGCACTGCAACAGTCATAAAAATGAACCAGTTGTCAGGCATCCGAATATAAATC
Organism: Protobothrops mucrosquamatus; assembly: GCF_001527695.2. Lineage (NCBI taxonomy): Eukaryota > Metazoa > Chordata > Lepidosauria > Squamata > Viperidae > Protobothrops > Protobothrops mucrosquamatus. The sequence continues at coordinate 42,839 of NW_015386521.1, forward strand.
ACGTGACCATGGGGATGCTGTAACATAAGTGTGAAAAACGGTCATGAGTCACTTTTTCCGGTGCCACTGTAACTTTGAACAGTCACTAAATGAACTGTTGTAAGTCGAGGACTACCTGTATTCTAATTATTCGGTTTATCAGATGCCTATGACATCTGCATAGGTTACCTCCTGAGGCAGCTCTGAGCCAATGCTTTAGACCAGACATGTCAAACTCGTGACGTCACATGACATCGCGTGACATATCAAGCTTTTCTCCCATTGCCGGCAATGGGGTGGGCGTGGTTTCCTTGTGTCCGGCCCGAGGGCCGGCATTTTGACACCCCTACTTTAGACTGATAACAGAGAACCTGAATTTATTTACACAGAGAAATTCCATGGGAGACAGGAATTTCAAAAAGTGTCTCCCCTGGAGTCCCCTTCTTAGGAACTGCGTGCATGTGTATACACATACATACATACATACATACAACACACACACACACACACACTAACCCAGAGGGAAGGGTGAGATGGACGAAATTAGAGTGCAATTAGAATTGAATACTGTACTGGAAACAAAACAGAAACAGCTATGGTTCAATAACTTTGCAAACTTTTAAGTTTTGTTTTGTTTTGTTTTGTTTTTTGTCCCTGGAGATGTGCCCATTTCAGTTTCTCATTTTCCCATGTCGAAGTGTGGTTAATCCTTTTCTTGTAATACTTCGATTTTAAAAAAGAAAACATTTGTGATTAAAAAGTGGGTGGTTTTGTTTCATTTCTCCAGACAGTTTTGCCAAAAGTATTACACTTTTGAAATTGTTTCCCTTCATAAAATGCTTTGTTGTAGATTCTTAAAATGGCTATATTCATTCTTATGCAGATTTTTTTTTTTTTTTAATACAGATTCCGGAAATGCTGCATTGAAAAATGTGGTTGCACTACTAGGTGAAATCAGGTCAATGTGCATTTAAGTGCACCAAAAGGAAAGACAAGAAACAATGGGTGGAAACTAACCAAGGAGAGAGGCAACCTAGAATTAAGGAGATATTTCCTAACAGGGAGAGCAATCAACCAGTGGAATAGCTTGCCTTCAGAAGTTCTAACACAGCAGTCATAGAACATGGCCATTAAGTGAATGCCACAGATGTCAAGCAAATGTCACAGTCATTAAACAAATCCAAGGTTCACTATGGGTGTGGTTTTGAGGAAAACCAGAAGCAATTGATGGTTTTTGGCAAACTGTTGTAAAACACAATCATGTGACCATGGGATACTGCAAACAGCCATAAATGCCATAAATGTTGCCAAGCACCCAAAATGTGGTCACATGATCATGGGAGGGGAGCCCAACTATCAGAACTTAGGATTTGGGTTGTAAATCCCCTTTTTCAGGTAAGTCATAACTTCGAATGGTCACTAAGCAACTGGCCACAAGTCAAGGACTATCTGTACACTGGAAAACAGAACAAAACCAAACCCAGTTAATAGTCACAAGACAGAAATCCAATATTAGGAAGCTAATGTTAACCCACTCAGACCCAGGGCCTTGGTGGAAGAGCCCTTTTTTCAGTGGTGGGATTCAAATATGTGAACAACCGGTTCTCTGTGTGGATGCTGCTTCCGGAGGTCCATTCTGGGCCTGGGCAACAAAAAATTACCTGCCGAAGTGGTGTGAAGTGGCTGAATCCCACCACTGCCTTTTTTTTTTTCAAAAAAGTATATATACAATGGTAAACAGGCCAGTTCCCTACAGACTTCAGGGAAAATGCTGTTCAATGTATGACTTTCCCTCCCCCGTCCTAGGTTAATAGTCATTGCAATATAGAACCTCTGTGCTCTGGTGCAGTCTACCTTAGGATTCTTTCTTATATCAAATTTGTCAGGAGAGAAGGTATTGCTCCGTAGCTTAACTCTGCCAGGCCTCAGCAACGAGGCCGCTCCATGTTGCTGCTGGCACACAATTTGAGGTAGTTTGGGGGGGGAGGGGAAACAGTAGGAAAATGTTCTAGTACTTTCTTCCTGTTCCGTTTAAAATCATGAGGATAACACAGTGCTAAATTGAAGAGGCTCTGCATGGCTGCTGGGTAAAAAAGGTGGGCTATAAATCAAAACAACAACCACAGCAACCTCGACACAAACAACATATAGACTGACTTCCAACCTGGTCTGAAACTGAAAACCTAAGCAGGGTCTGCCTTCATTAGACTTTGATGGGAGACCACGAGGAGAGCCCAGCAGTGACAGCTAGATTGAGCAATCATACATCTTGCACAAAAGTCAATTTCAATGGTGTTGTTGTTATTATTAGGAAAAAAGATACCTTCTTAGAGACACCAGGATTAAGGTTGGTTCAGAGACTTTCACTTTCCTTTCCCTGTCTAGGATGGATTGATCATAAGCCATCAAGTCAGTGGTGACTCTTAGTAACCACATCTTTTTTAGTAATGATATATTATTGTACACCATCCAGAGTTACCATGGACTTGGGCAGTCTTATAAATATAATAAAATAAGGCTGAGCATTTTGAGAGCATTATGACCTGGCTCTCATAAAGCAATCAAAGCACTTTGAAGATATAACATAATTTTATTAGACATGCAAACAATAGAGTGAGCTCCTGGCAAAGCCATTGGCAGTTTACTGGGCAGGCAAGAAACCAGGAAACGGTGAGTTCTAGTCCTGCCTCAGTCACCAAGCCAAGCTGGTGACTTTGAGCTAGTCACTCCCTTGCAGCCCAGGAAGCCACTTTTAAAATGTTGCCAAGAAAGCTGCAGGGACTTGTCCAGACAGAGGTCAAAACTGACTTGAAGACACACACACCGTCCCTCAGCAAAAGCTTATTTAATGCTTGCACATATTCAATTCAATGAAATATTACTCCCAAGGAAGGAAGAACGGTTGGTCTAAACTTTCCTGGTGATGATTTCTTTTCCATTCTTCTCATTCACATCTTGGGCTTGCAGTCTTCACATGCAGTCCCCCATCACCAAGTACCTGCCATCTTGACTTTTTTTTGACAATCCCCCTCCCCCAATCTGCAGATAATCCTGGCCCAGTCTACTATATGGGAGTAGAAGCAGTCTTGAGACCCAAAGTATAAATGTTTCTCACCACAATGCTAAGCCACAAAACAAAAGATGATTAGGGGACTGGAGGCTAAAACATACAAGGAACGGTTGCTGGAATTGGGTATGTCCAGTTTAATGAAGAGAAGGACGAGGGGGGACATGATAGCAGTGTTCCAGTATCTCAGGGGCTGCCCCAAAGAAGAGGGAGTCAAGCCATTCTCCAAAGCGCCTGAAGGCAGGACAAGAAGCAACGGATGGAAACTAATCAAGGAGAGAAGCAACCTAGAACTAAGGAGAAACTTCCTGACAGTTAGAACAATTAGCCAGTGGAACAACCTGCCTCCAGAAGCAGTGAATGCTCGAACACTGGAAGTTTTTAAGAAGAGACTGGACAGCCATTTGTCCGAAATGGTATAGGGTTTCCTGCCTGAGCAGGGGGTTGGACTAGATGACCTCCAAGATCCCTTACAACATTATTATTGTTGTTATTATATTATTATTATTATTATTATTATTATTACTACTACTACTACTACTACTACTACTACTACTACTACTACTACTTAATTCCCAGCTTATAACTTGGGGTTTCCCATGTCTTGCTGAACCTGGGTCCAAACCAGTTTACAGAATAACAGAATAATAGAGTTGGAAGGGACCTTGGAGGTCATCTAGTCCAACCCCCTGCTCAAGCAGGAGACCCTATAGCATTTCAGACAAATGGTTATCTAATCTCTTCTTAAAAACCTCCAGTGTTGGAGCACCCACAACTTCTGGAGGCAAGCTGTTCCACTGATTAATTGTTCTAACTGCCAGGAAATTTCCCCTTAGTTCTAGATTGCTTCTCTCCTTGCTTAGTTTTCTTACCCCCACAACTGAGCCCAGTTGAGTTGTAAGTATTGCAGTCATTAAGTGGGTCACCATGTGACTTGATTGAAATTGACAACAGTTGTTAAGCAAGTCACTGTGGTTGTTAATAAGGTGACCAACTTTTTTACAATGAGAAGGAGGACACAAATAAATTGAAGAAAAAAAAGTGAGTCTAATGCGTGCGTGTGTGCTGTGTTGTGTTTCGGTAAGAAGTAAACAAAGCCACTTGCGTACTGCACACTCTTGCGCGCGGCGCACTCTTTCAAAACAATTCTCCTGTGGGGAGCGCATGCGTCTCATAATCGCGTCTCGCCGCACTGTACCGAGCCTTGACGAATCGTCATGTCAAATACAAATACATCACATCACATGCAACGGATCGGATCGGCATCGATCGAATACGGAGATTTACAGATTTTAGTCTTCAAATATCGAAAAGGAGGACATGTAGGAGGACACTTTTCGAGAGAGGACAGAACTTACAAAAGGAGGACCGTCCTCCCTAAAGGAGGACAGTTGGTCACCTTATTGTTAAGCAAATCAGATGGTTCTTAAGTGAATCCAACATATTCACTGGGCGTTTTTTTGCTTTTTTCTGTTGGAAAACAGCAAAAATAAATCACAAATCATGGTCACATGACTACTGCAACCATTCAGAAACATTAGCCAGTTGCCAAACAACTGAAATGTGATCACATGACCACGGAGAGGGGCAGATGTGCAGCAGTCATAACATTGAGGAGAGGTCATAAGTGACTTTGAAAAACTCTGTTGTAATTTCAAACAGTCATTAAGCTACAACTACCTGTATAGGATGGCGCAATGTATGAGATCCATCAGGTTTCCTTTTAAAGAAATGTTGCATAACAGAGATCTAGCCGTACAAAACCTAGGCTAGGGAAACCCACTGCAACTCACAACCTTGCAATAAACAAGAGGAAGCAGAAAAAAAATGTGGCTTTTGTCTGTAGCCCAACCACTGCAAACTCCTCATGGGCTGGATTTGTAGAGCATGGTTCTCTTACCCATGACTTATTCGATTAACTCAATTTTTAGGGTTTGTGTGATTCGGGAACAATAAACTAATCTCACAATCCAAGTTTACAGAATACACTAGATTAAAATGCAACTAGCTGAAGTCTGACACGCAAACACCTCTGTGGATTTGAAGAAGACTATTAGAGCCACTTAACGTCGTGGTTTAGGATGCTAGAATGAGAAGACCTGAGTTCTAGTCCTTCCCTAAACACTGAAGCCAGCTAGATGACATTGGACCAGTTACTCTGGGGAAAATGTTCCGACAAACCATTTCAGCTAAGTTGTCAGAAGAACATCACGGACTTATCCATGTAGTCACCCGGAGTCAAAATTGACTCAAAGTACCACCATCACGACAACAGATTACTTAGAAAGTAACATAAACTAACCTGGGTTAAATATATAAGATTTATTTACTTACTTATTTAGAGATTGACATCGTACACTAGCCAGAGCCCCTCTCCCAGGGAGATGGCCGGTTAAGAAATAGGAAGTATAAATAAATATTTAGAATACATAATATGCAACCAAGAATGTCCTCTATCAATTAATTATACCAGGAGAGATTTAAGAAAAACACAGCTCTAGAAGATAACGCACCTGCCAGAAAATTCTACAAACACATCCTTTGGTAAAATAATAATAATAATAATAACAACAACAACAACAACAACAACAACAACAATAATATGCCCTTGTTTTATACAATCACAGCAAAAAAACAAAGAGCGTGGATGTCCAGCAATCTCTGACACCCCAAAAGGAAAGAATCGTATTATTCAACTCCAAAACTGTTGTGTCTGGATTAGGTCACAGGTCTTGTTTTCCTTGCTATTCACCACTGCATCTTAAACTAGACATGGCATTTCAGTTCAATTCTTATTTCTTATGACTTGGCAACTCCACTTTTGTTAAAGCAAGCAAAACAATCACATTAATTTTTTTTTTTTGCTTGATTGGAATCCCGAAATTATTTTCAGATGTGCTGCTGCTAATCCAGGGATACTCCATTCTAAATATGCACATTTAAATCTTCTGCCAACCTCCTGGCAGAAATGCCAGGGGATGGGGAAATAAACTCATTCCAGAGAAGCCAAACTACATGCATTTGACCCTACCTTCTCTATCATTCCCCTGTAGACCCCCTTACCGGTTGGATGTAATTATTAAGAGGGTGCAACTTTGTTACCTGCAATTTGAAAGACGCACTGTAGTACCCAAAGCCATAGGTGGCCATTCCAAGCATCCCTCTTCAAGTCCATTTGCCCTCCAGAAATGAGATTAGCTGCATATATGCATATAGCATTTATGGAAAAAATGATAAAACATTTCAGCTGGTTAAGTTCCATCTCGGTGAATCATGGTGTATCAAAGGTGGATAATCTTGGCCACAGCGTAGTTGCCCTACCTTCAAAGACAAAAGGGTATCAAATTATATCTGCTACTCAGAATTAATTCCCATAAATCTGCATTCCTCAAGTCATTACCTCAGTTGAGAAGTGGTTGGTTTACTGAACAGAAGCACACCGATTTTTCTCAGCCCATTCTAGAACAGAGGCAAAATTGGAGGAGAATTTACTTCATTTATTAATGATTTGTTTGGGTTTTTTTATCAGATTTGCTTGCCACCCATCTCGCAGTTCAAAATTCAGACGCTTGGCAACTGGCTCATGTTTATGACGGTTGCCGTGTCCCGGGGTCATCTTTTGTGACCTTCTGACAAGCAAAGTCAATGGGGAAGTCATATTCACTTAACAGCCATGTGACTAAGTGAACAACTGCAGTGATTCACTTAACAACTGTGGCAAGAAAGGTCGTAAAATGAGACAAAATTCACTTAACAAATTTCTCATTGAACAACAAAAATGTTGTGCTCAATTGTGGTCGTAAGTCGAGGACTACATTGAACTCTTGGAGGGAAGGCAAGATACAAATCATCAACATCTGTTCGTGTCAGTTGCTGACCAAGTTGTGTTAGAACAGGGGTCTTCAAACTTGGCCCTTTTATGACTTGTGGACTTCAACTCCCAGAATTCCTCAGCCAGGCACACTGAATGAATAATGAATAAGTATTTGATTTAGGAACAATCTTCAAAAGCTATTGTTTTTTAATGGGCTGTATTCCCATAAAAACTCAGCAAGTGAAAGCCCCTGGCTGATTCATCTAGGCCAGGGGCCTTCAAACTCGGCCCTTTTATGACTTGTGGACTTCAGCTCCCAGAATTCCTCAGCCAGCCCCGGCTGGCTGAGGAATTCTGGGAGTTGAAGTCCACAAGTCATAAAAGGGCCAAGTTTGAAGACTCCTATGTTAGAAGATGCTACAGCCTTTTTATTCTGCTTCTGAACTTTCTAGAGGCATCCAATTTATTGCTGTAAGAACAGGGTGCCACACTGGAGACTTGCATGTCCTCCGTGTCAAGACCTTTGGATCTTCTTTTGACAGCCCCCACTTCTTCCTGGTTATGTGGATTCATACCAAAACTTTTACCAGCACCAAAATGTTAATGCCTTTTTTTCCCTTTGTTCATTTCTTGCTTAGCAGATAAACCTCACATGGAGTCAGATTGTCCTGATGGCTTTGTTCTCCTATGTTGTGCCATACGTTTATGAAGTTGTTGTTGTCTGCAGGAGTATAAATCTTTCCATTCTCCACCATTCAGTCAGAACTGAAGAAACTTCTTGGATGAGAAGTGAAATGTCTTCAAAGAAAAACAAGAACGTCCAGTTGCCTCGTGAAAAAGCATCTTTGGGGCATCCTAGTCATGGTTGTCCCAAAGGTGCTTTTTCAGGAGGCAACTGGACTTTTTTGTGCTTTTCTTTGAAGACGTTTCGTTTCTCATCCAAGAAGCTTCTTCAGCTCTGACTGGGTGGTGGGGAATGAAGGGGGGGAAAAAGCACCTTTGGGACAACCATGACCTCGATGACTGAGAATCTCCATAGACATGCAGAAAGAGAGCCAGTTTGGTCTAGTGCAGGGGTCTTCAAACTTGGCCCTTTAATGACTTGTGGACTTCAACTCCCAAAATTCCTCAGCCAGGCACGCTGGCTGAAGAATTCTGGGAGTTTAAGTCCACAAGTCATAAAAGGGTCAAGTTTGAAGACCCCTGGTATAGTGGCTAGGGTGCAGGCCTAGAAATGAGGAGACTGTCAGTTCTCGTCCCACCTTTGGCATGAAAGTTGATGGGATGACTTTGAATCAGTTACTCTCTTTCCACTCAATCCACCTCACAAGGTTGTGGAGAAAATAGGAGGAGGGAGGAGTATTAGATATGTTCATTGCCTTTAGTTACTTATAAACAGATAGTCCTCGACTTTCAAAAGTTCATTTAGTGACTGAAGTTACAACAGTACTGAAAAAAATAGCAATAGCACTTAGTATTTTACAGTCCTCTCTAAGCAGTTTACAGAGTCAGCCTATAGCCCCCAATAATCCGGGTTCTCATTTCACCGACCTTGGAAGGATGGAAGGCTGAGTCAACCTTGAGCCAGTCAGGATCAAACTCCACACTGCGGGCAGAGTTTGCCTGCAATACTGATGTCAACGCTGCTAACATCGGATGTTCTTGCTTTGACAACATATGGAGATGCAGCCATTTTCCTTCTTATGTTTTACTCTTAGAATTAGAGTTAGAATTAGATGATACTGGGGGGGAGGAGGAATGTGCATGAGAGTTTAGCTAGACATAATAATACTGAACCTAGTGTGTGAACCAAGGTTATTGAAATAAGAGATGATAAGAATTGGCGGGCTGGAGAACTGGAGGGAAAGCCTGCATTTCAAACTAATTGGAGAATGTGATTTATGACTGTAAATTAGAGGAGGGAATTGTGCTTTGATACTATTTGCTCAGGGGAGGGGAATTCAGATTTTGGCTTTGCCTATGTACGTGCCGATGCTATGCTACTCGAATAAAGATTCTTTAAGGTAAACAATGCCTCCAAGTTCTTTGAAGAGTTTCATCTGTC